>NC_133617.1:174010118-174097618 GCF_048593235.1 Sminthopsis crassicaudata | reverse complement strand
TCCAGAAACACAAGAAGTCGATGACTGGGATGATATAGAGAAGTATAAAGCCCACACAGAGAAGAATAGAGACCATACCCAACACTGTCTGAAAACCATCCTGAGAATTAGGCCAACACAGGTCATCACTAATTCTGGAGCAGAGTCAGGGACCACCAATTATTAGGATGATCAATCCAGAGATTGTCAGCTGGTGGTATAATGATTTGCTTTAGCATCTTCTCTGTTTCCCTTCATTTTTAGTCTGCCATCTGATATTGGGATAAGGATGCTTTTTTCCTTTCTTTCTTTCCCCAAGATCATGGTTACATATGGTTAGGAGTCCTCCTAACCATTCCTGAGAGCAACCAGGAGGAGGTTTATGAGACGGCTTTAAGTGGCTGCCTTTGTATAAGAGCACTTAATCTATTTCTTTTTCATTTTATTCCATATGAATAAACTATGTGATTATAGTAAGCTAAGCTTCTGAATCCACCGAGTGCAATGAGTCATGAATTAAGAGATGCTCAGACAGAGTAGAGGCTTTTGAGTAAAGTGTGTGTTACAATTCATATTTTAATATTTTGCTTTACCATTTCATTCATTTCATTGAATTTGGACTGAGTCATTCAAGGTCCTATTAAAATTCCTTAATGCTATTTGGGGGTGAAGGAAACAATCTAGGTGTTTGTAGGCTAAACACCATCTTGTGGCCATCAGAGATACTTCAATCTTTTAGAAATGCTATCCTGTGTGCCAAGAGAAAAAATAGATAAAACCTCAGGCCTTGTGTTTTAAGTATAGCACCACCTGGCACACAACTCAGAAATTGCCCTCCCTCACTGGATAATTAATACAGTGACATGCTGTCTTCTTCTATGTACCCTTAAGAAAAGCAACCTTTAAGACACACATCCTAAAGGCTTGAGGGAATAAAGTTCAAATGTCACAATTGTTTCACATAATATGATCCTAGATTTAGAGTTAGATGGGGTGTTAGAGATCATTTAGTTAACTGTGTTATTTTATTTTATAAATAAGGAAACTAACACTTATCAAACCAAAAAATATACATGTTTAATTTAAGATATCAAACTTTTGTAGAATTTTATTAGCAACCTCATTTTCTCCATTAGCAACTGTGCACAATCATGGCTATGCACAGTAGAGGAAAAAAATGAGAGGTGTGATACACTATAAATTTATGGAGAAGGTAGTATTCTATTAGATATTTTATTGGTCTTATTCCCCTACTGTTATAAAGGGCTCCCTGTATATTTGTTGCATATTTTAACTTTATTTTGCCTTTAAAACTCATTTTGTATTAACAGTTATGCTCACAAAGCATAATAAAAGTTTTTGGCCTCTAAGCCCAAGTATACAGAGTCAGTGATGCTGCTTAGTGTGTAAATAAAAGTATTAGATAAAATTCATGTAGGAATGTCTGTAGTCATTGTCAGTCCCAAAGACCCTTAAGGATCTCAAATGGTATTTAAAATAGAAATCAAGAAGAATGAAGTGTCAAGACCCCACCAGTATCTGTGTCTTCTGACAACAGCAACTAAAGTCTTAGCAACCTCTCTCTTGATTTTTAGAGGGCAGTCAAAGTAGAGAAGTTTACAACAGTATAGATATAGTACTGTGCCCTCACACTGCCTTCTAACATGGTGTAAGGTAAAAGTCAGGTAAAAAACAATTTAGTTTCAAGAATTGAATTTGTTGTACAGTATTTGTGGTACTATAGATTTCATGTAATATGAAAAGTGAATACTGTCTGAAATAAGTGATTTTTAAAAATTAAGATCTAACACAAAAGGTCATAGAATTCTAAGAATCAATCAGTACTCAGAAAAATGTTTTGCATGTTGCCAATTTTATTTTATGTTTGGAATTTTATTTGTTATTTCATGGTTCCTGTGTTAAGAAAAGTATATTTTATCAGAATTAATGTTTTGTTATAAGGAATTGTATGCATAAAATTGTATTCCCAGCACTTTCTAGTGAAAGTGGGTTTTTGTGGTCATAAGAATATAATCACTTATTTCTCATGGGTTCAATGTACCAACATTTAAGTTTAATACATTTGTGCTATTTTCTAGGAATGTTGTCCTCAAGAAAATTGAAGATTCCTTATATAAACAAGCTATGTACAGATAAATAGGAAATAATTAAAAGAGAGAAGGCTCTAGAATTAAGAAAGGTGGTAAAAGCTTCCTGAAGAAAATGAAATTTTAATTATAATTTAAAGAAAATCAGGGAAGCTGGTAAGTGGAAATGAGGAAGAAAGAATTCTGAACATAGGGGTAGCCAGGAAAATGTCTAAAGCCAAGAGATGGAATGCCTTGCTTCTATTCTAGAATAGTCAGTGTCACTGAACTGAAGACTATATAGTAAGATATAAGAAGGAAGAGAGGGGGTAAGTTTTGGAGGTCTTTGTCTAAGGAAAAAACCTAGGTTAGATTATGAACCAAAGACATTTTAAAAAGAAGCCCAATGATGCTCGTTAATTGGGGAATGGCTGAATAAATTGTGGTATGTTATCATGGAATATTACTGTTTTATAGGAAATGATGAGTAGGATGCTCTGAGAAAAAACCTGGAAAAATCCTCCATGAATTCAAGCAAAGTGAAATTTAGTACGTAAAAAAATATCCCAATGTTCTGGGATAATCATCTGTGAATGACTTTGCTATTCTCAGCAACACAATAAACCAACTACTCTGAAGGACATATGATGAAAAATGCTATCCGTATCCAGAGAAAGAACTACTTGTTTCTGAATACAGATTGAATCACACTCTTTTTGTTATTTTTTTCTTGAGAGTTTTTTTTTGGGGGGGGGTGTTATGTTTTTTTTTTTTTTTTCATGACCTGACTCTTATGGAAATGTTTTGCATAACTTTACATGTGCCTTCTAAATGGGGGGGGGGGGGGGTTGGAGGTGGAGAGGAAGGGGGAGAACCAAGAACTCAAAGTTTTAAAAACAAATATAAAAAATTGTTTTACATGTGACTGGGGAAAAATAAAAATATTAAATAAAAAAAAATTCTTTGGGGAAAAAAAAAAAGATGCCCCTAAACTAAACACAGTCCATATAAGTCTATTATATAGGCCATTATACCTATAAAGCCAAGTCATTTATTTTTCCTTATATTTTTAACTCTTTGATTTTTAAAGTGGTAGCAAAACTGGGAAAGATATCTCAATTTATTTATGTGTCTAATGACTTGTGGATAGTACCATTTAAGAAGCATTTCTATTGAGATAGAATGATGAATAACAATGTCCTGCCAAGAAATATGAAATTTTGAAAGAACTATCCAAAGTGACATAATGAGCACTTTCAATACCAATTACTATACATCAATAATGTCAATTTCTTCATAAAATAATTAATATACAAATAGAAATCACAATATAAGTAGTAATATTTATTTGTATATTAACTATCATGAAGCTTTTTTTTTATACCAGTTTTATCCTTCCATGATCTCTGTAAGTTAGGCACAAGCAGCTGTTATTTCTGTATTTTTGCAGATGGAAAGTCTGAGACACAGTGCAATTAAATGACTTATTTAAGGTCACTCCAATAGTGATGGTGGTGCTTCTAAAACAAATATTTTGATTCACTGCCAGATCTTTCTGTTAGATTTCCCTGAACTACAAATAAATATGCTATAAACCCTATTTTCCAGTATCTATCATCCTAAAAAAAAGATGCAGTTATATCTAGAGATACATATACGAATGTAAACAAAATATGTGTTTTCAATTTTTCTTCAATTAGAAATGAATTAGAAAAGAAACAAAATGAATATTTTTTAAAATGCTTTTTCCCTTCATTGTTTTCTTGCTCTTTGTCTTTAGGGAGGAATTGAGTTGAAGGAGTCATTATTGTTCATGTACTATTTGTCTTCTGTTGATCCATTTTCTTTCTCTACTATTTCCCTTCCTTCCCTGCTCCCCCCCATAGTTCTCTTGGGAATAAGGAAAATAACCTCATTCTGCATAACACTGGTTTTTAAAAATTTTATTTAATTTAATATTTTCCCAGTTACTTTCAAAACACCTTTTTACATTTGTTTTTAAGATTTTTGAGTGCTAGATTCTCTCCCTTCTTCCCATGGACAATTAAGAAACCATGTGTAAAGTTATACAAAACATTTTCATAAAAGTTAAATTGTGAAAAAAAACATAGATCTCCCATCCTAATGAAAATAAAAACCTCAAGAAAAAATAAGTTAAAAATAAAGAGAGAGATAGAAACATAAATAAAGAATGCTTTACTCTGTATTTAGACAGAATCACTTCCTCCTCTGGGTATGGATGAGATTTTTCATCATTGGTCCTTCAGAATAGTTGTGGTTGATTGTAGTACTGAGAAAAACAGAGTCATTTTAGCTGGTCATCTCAGAACATTACTATTACTTTGTAAATAGTATATTTTACTTTGTTCATGGAAGATTTTCCAGGTTTTATTTTTGTCTTTCTCTGAGAGCATCCTGCTCATCATTGCTCAGACAACAATAATATTCTATCAGAGAAACTTGCTTCATTTTTTTTTTACAATTAGTATTGCTACTAGTATTTTCCCCCATTTTCTTTCTCCTTTTACCCCATCCCTCCTCAAAAGTGTTTTGCTACTGACCACTCCCTACCCCAATATGCCCTTTTATCCTGCTCCCCCCTTCCCATATCCCTATTTTCCTGGAAGAAAGATAGATACCTATATCTCTCTTGGAGTATGGAAGTCATTTCCTATTTGAGACTCTCTGATTAGAGTAAGGTTCACTCACTTCCTGTCTCATCACCCTCTTCCTCTCCATTGTAAAAGCTTTTCCTTGTCTCTTTTTTTATGGCAAGTAATTTGCATCATTTCACTTCTCCCTTTTCCCTTTTCCCAGTGCATTCTTTTATCACCAATTAATTTCATCATTTTTAAAAAAGATATTACCCCTTCACATTCAACTCACACCCATGCCCTCTGTCTATATATGTTCCTTCTAATGAGCATATTATAATGAATTACAAGTATCGTCCTCCCATGTAGGAATGCAAACAGATAAACCTTATTAAGTCCCTTGTGATATCACTTTCCTGATTACCTCCCTATGCTTCTCCAGAGTCCTGTTTTTGAAAATCAAGTTTTCTATTCAGCCTAGTCTTTTCATCACGAATGCTTGAAAATTCTGTTTCACTGAATGACCACATTTTCTTCTGAATATATTCAGTTTTCCTGCATAGGTTATTCTTGGTTGTAATTCTGGCTCCATTGCTCTTCAGAATATCATATTCCAAGCCCTCCAGTCCTTTAATGTAGAAGCTGCTAGATCTTGTGCTATCCTGACTACAGCTCTACTGTACTTAAATTGTTTCTTTCTGGATATATGCAATATTTTTCCTTGATATGGGAGTTTTGGAATTTGGCTATAATATTCCTAGGAGTTTTTATTTTGGGATCTCTTTCAGGAGGTGATTAGTGGATTTTTTTTTCAATTTCTATTTTGCCCTCTGGTTCTAGAATATCAGAACAATTTTCCTTGATAATTTCTTGAAAAATAATGTCCAGGATCTTTTTTTTTTTTTTTTTTTTTTTTTTTTTTTTTTGTGATCATGACTTTCAGGTACACCAATGATTTATCTCCCCTGGATCTATTTTACAGGTCAGTTGTTTTTCCAATGAGATATTTCACATTTTTTTCTATTTTTTTTTTCATTGTTTTGTTTTTGTTTTATTGTATCTTGATTGCTCATAAAGCCATTAGCTTCCATTAGCTCAATTCTATTTTTTAAGGAATTATTGTCCTCAGTGAGCCTTTTTACTTCCTTTCCCAACTGGCCAATTTTGCTTTTTTAAGGCATTCTTCTCATTAGCTTTTTGTATTTCTTTTTGCACCTCAATTCTTTTCCTAATTTTCCCCTATCTCTCTTGAGTTTCAAAGTCCTTTTTGAGCTCTTCCATAGCCTTTTTTTTTTTTTTTTTTTTTTGGATGTAGGAGCTTTGACATCTTCTGAGTGTGGGTTTTGATCCTCCTTGTCACCATAATAATTTTCAATGGTCAGAAACTTTTTTTTTTCTGCTCATTTTCCTAGCCTAGTAATCAGCTTTTAACTATTTGTTAAAACAGTTAAAATAGGACTCTATTTCCAGAGTTGAGTGCATGATCCCAAGCTTCAAAGGTTTTGTGTAACTGTTTTCAGAAATTCTTCTAGGAATCTGACCACAACCACTCTTTTCTGCTGAGTTGTTAGGAATCTCCAGGCCCCAGAATAGCTGGAAAATCTAGTGTGCTGGCTGGGGCTGGGGTTCTACTGACCTGGGTTGTGCTGGGAATGTACACCAGACTCCCACCTCATTGTCATAGACCTTCTCTACTAACCTTCTAAGTCCTCCCTGGTGTCCTTGGGCTGAGAGATCTAGAAGCCTCCAGCACTGCTGCTGATTGACAAGTCCTGCCTCACTGATGCTGGGGTCTGGGACAGAGTTAGAGCCAGGTGAGGCCTTCCCTGGCATTGTGGACTGGGGCTCCATTCTGGTTCCACAGACTTTCTCTACTGACCTTCTATGTCCTCTTTGATCTCTCTGGGCTGAGAGGTCTGGAAGCCACCAGTACTGTGGGTGATTCAGAAGTCTGGATAGGCTGGGCTGCACTGAGGTACTCTGCATTGGAACTGTACATTGGACTCTCACCTTGTTGCCACAAAACTTTTCTGCTGATCTAAGTTGCCTTTAGCAAGAAAATGTTCTAGCCCATTTTTTTTGGAGCTCTAAAATACATTTAGAGTTTTTTTTTTTTTTTCCCTGAGGCAATTGGGGTTAAGTGACTTGCCCAGGGGCACACAGCTAAGGAAGTATTTAGTGTTTGAGGTCAAATTTGAACTCAGATTCTACTGACTTCAGGATTGGTGCTCTATCCACTGTACAAATTAGCTGCCCCTAGAATCATTATTTAAAGGATTTTGGAGCAGTTTGGAGGAGAGCTTGGGAAAGTTCCTGCCTTTACTTTGTCATCTTGTCTGCCCCTTCATAACACTGTGTTCTTATCCTGCTTCTGGTTCCTCCCCTTTTTACCCCTAATGTGGACATTTTCCCTTCATTATCCACCTACACCTCTTGTCTTTTTATTTTTACATTTAATTAAAACCAATTGATTTTAAATAATTTCTAGTTCTGGAGTCAACCCATTATTTTTTACTTTAGTTGCCAATGTTAGTTAGATGGTGAGCTTTAGGAGATTTGCTTGCAATGAGTTTAAATAATGTTGGTGTGTAGGGTTCGCAAATATTATTCTCACATTCTTAGTATCCACCTCTTCACATGCACACTTAGATGGCATCCATCAAGAGATTCAATTCTTACTATTAATGAGTTGGAGGATAAAGCTTGTTAAACACAAACAAACAAAAAAAGTCTCCAAATTGGGTTTTGTTACATGGGTTTAACTTCCAGCTAACTTTGCAAACAACTTTACTGCTTAGGATTCTTCTAGGTTGTGGTATAATTGTTTGTTTGTACATTTTCTAAGAGAATGAGTTTCTTGCTTTTTCAGATGAAGTGAACTGTTTCCTTAATCAAATGAGAACATCATTTATATTTATTGTTCTTTATCACATTCTACATTTATCCCATGGATAATCTAAATGGAAAACACAGAAAGAGCAGTTAGATCACTACTAGTTAGATTCCTCATGGAACTTTGAGGCTAAGGTAGTACAAGGAGCAAGTCTACAAATGTTGCATCTTCCTGAAAAATAGTACAAAATTATTTGCCTTTCAGAGAAGTTTAAGTTATATTTTGTTTATTCTTTAAAGATCAATGAGTGCTTTGCTTCAGATTAAATCATTTTATACTCTGTTGCATAATGTCAATGAATGCCCAACAGTAAATTATGTTACATTTTTATAAAGGCTGAGAAAAAAATTACTGTTCTCAAGTAAGTAACCTCTTTGTGATAATATTTGAACTTATAGTTAAATAATATCTGAGTTAAGGCTTTAAGGGTCATTGAATACAACTACCTATTTTACAGATGAAGGAACAGGGATCCCATAAACATTCATGACTTAACTTGCCTAAGTTTTCACAAGTAATATGTGCTTAGATTATGATTTAAACTCAGACTCAGACCTCCAAATCCAATATTCTCTCCTTAGATGTTTTAATTTCCTGTCTTCTGATAAATTTGGGATTAATCCACAAGGATGCTATTGTGAGAGTGAATTTGAGATTGATGTGATTGTTTTATATGAGTTACCTTACCAGGTAGGTACACTGGAAACAGAAGAAACCTGTTTGCCTAAAGGAGCCAATCAGGAACCTGAAGTCAGCCAAAGTCTTGCTCATTCCCAGATGTTCTCACTGATGTTCACTGGATGACCTTGCTAAGCTGTACACCCCAATTAGCCTTGTAGTCGACTGTTACGGCAAAATATTCTGCTTCTATAACTCACCTATTTCAGGGAAAGATTGTCCATTCTTTACCTTAACACTTTTCTACGCCTCCCTTTTGTGGTATCAAGCATAAATTGCTCCTGCCTCTCCCTAGGCTATGGAGTACCTTGTACTTTATATGGGATGCCTCACCTCTAGTGTCTTGTTTTCCTCCTAATAAAACTTTTCTGCTTTCAAATAAACTTTGACTTCTCTGCCTTTTGAGAGGGAGGCTTTGCCTTGTTGACACTATTAAGCATTTGAGACCTGTTATATGAGAATAGGATTTCTTTATTTTCAAGATTATTATAATTATAAATTATTGCCTTTACTATTATCAAAATATTCAAAAAAGAACAAGTATGTATTTATGGAAAAGTGAAAGCTTTACCTTTAAAAATTATATCATTCTATAAATTAATTTGCTGTATCTGATTAAAATGGAATCCAATTAATTGGAATCTACTATAAAAAAACTTTCTTCTTGAGCTGAAGGCTAGTCATTTGATGTGGATCAGTGAAATGCTATCAGTTGACTGCTTCAGGAATGAAAAATCTATAGTTGAAGTAGGACAGATCAATCTATTCAAATATGCAGCACACAAAGCATTTTTTCAATCCCAGAAAATTTTTTCCCAGCCTGCAGGAGGGAGAAAATAAAGGGGAAAATAATATAATTAGTACTTAATGCTTTTGAAACATCAGTAGAAGTGCTTTACCTACCAGGAAAATTTAAAGAAGTATCAGTAGGCAGACTCCTGGGATTTGCAGTGTTACCATTTAAAGATCACTTTGAATAGGAATTATTTAGGGTGAATAATGCAGTGCCCTACACATAATAAGAGGGAGGGAGGTGCTATTCTCTTTTTTGCCAAAGAGAGTCAAGGATTAGGTAGGCTATACTGAACCATATATTCAGCTTGGAGGTCAGGGCTAAAGTAAAAAAAGCTGAACTTTGTGGACTTTTGAATTAGTACAATTAGCTTTCGTGAATTCAATTATCATCCCTGTAGAAATTATCACCCAAACATAAGAAACAACTTTGTGGTCAAAATAGTGCTAGATTTTGAGGCATGGTACTAGGTTCCAATCTCAGTCCTGTCATTTTCTACCTGTGTATTGAACAAGTCAATTAATTTCTCTCTTTCAGGCTTAAGAGTCTTCAACCATAAAATAAGGTAGTATGATTGGATGGTTATTATGGTACCTTATCTTTGATTCTTGTATGGGAGAGAGTTTTATAAGGATATCTTTGATCAACTGATGTTCCCCTAGTCCATTTGATGAAACTTCAGTCTCTTCATTTCCTCTAGGATGAAATAGAAACTGTCATTTAAAGCCTTTCACAATCTGGTGCCAAGCTATCCTTCCAAAATTATTTCATATTATTTCATCCTCTTGAAGCCAGTGCTCCAAAATGATTTACTTGGATCTCTGATTCATGATATTTTATTTCCTAGCATCCTGATTTGGTACAGTTTGTCCCTTAGACACATGTCCATCTCATAGAATCATTAGTTGCTTTCAAAGTACAATTCAGGTTTGTCCTGATGGAGACCTCCAGTTTTAATGTTCTCTGCCTTGGGAATCATTATTTTGTAATCTTTTTGTAGAGATTACATATGTGTAGAGAAATCATATATATGTTTACCTGCAGTAAAATGTGCATTCCTTGAGGGCAGTATTTTGTTTTTATTTTTCTCTACACCTAGCAGTCTCCTGTATTTTGGTGATGTTCCTTTGTTTCATCATAATCAACTCTTTTTTTCTCTATTTAAGGTTTGGTTGGTTTTTTGTTTTTGTTGTTGCTTGTTTTTTTTTTTTTTTGGCAAAGATACTAGAGTGGTTTGCCATTTTTTTCTCCAGCTCATTTTATAGGTGAGGAAATTGAGGCAGAGTTAAATGACTTAGCCAGGGTCACACAGCTAGTGTCTAAATCCATTTTTGAACTCATGGAGATGAATATTTCTGATTCCATGTCTATTGCTCTATATACTATACCATCTAGATGTTCCTTCTGTCTTTTAGAAGGTATTCAATATAGAGTTATTGAATCTAATTGTTTTTATTGGTCTTTCATCTTTCTTTTCCAGCCTCATTTACATGTTCTGTCAGAAATCCAGTTATTTATGTTTACTACAATTTCTGGATTTCCAAGGACAGTAGCAATTTCAAATATCCTCTTTAATTGCCATCATAAAAAGTCAAAAGTTCCATAACTTCAATATTTCTACAAATAGAAGCTGAATGAAGTCAATAAGTAAGTATGATAAGAATATACACATCAAAAAAGACTGAGAGTCACAAAAGAGAGAGTTATGCAAGCCTGAAAATCTTAGGATGAAGAAATAACTCAATTACTCATAAGAATGCAGCCATACTCGCCTGAACTACATGCCTCTATAGCTACATGGGCACTGTGAGTATGAGGGTGACAATGAAGAGCAATGTTTCTAGTCATACAACCTGGGGACATTGAGCTATTTGCACAAAACATGTGGGATTAAGTAGAATGGAAAATTTAATTGGTTATATGTTCTAACTTTTGGCTATGGTTCTTTTGATTCCTTTGGTTTTCCAAAACCTCCTTTCTAATGAAAAAAAGAAGAAAATATTTCTCCTTTTTTCAATACCTTAATCAAAATGCCCATTTCCAGAATATGCAGATGTAAGAAATAGAACTCTCAATCAAGAAATACATAAAAATTTATTAGCACTTATTATGAGTAAATTGCCCTAGACTATACTCTTGGGGAATGTAAAAAGAAAAATGAAATTTTAGTTCTTATCTTCAAGAAGTTTATGGCTTAAATAACTGGATTAAAATAATTCACAAAAAGCAGGGACTCTAACCTTTTTCTGCCATGAACTTCTTGAACAGTCACATTAACTCCCTAATGAATGTTTTAAAATATATAAAATAAAATACAGAGATCACAAAGGAAACCAAATGTGACTTAAAATAGAAATGTGTTTTGTTTTTGTTTGTCTTTTCCAAGCTCATAGAATCCTGAAATCTATTCATGATACCCTTGGGAGTTAAAAACATTCACATTAGAGTGTGTATAAGGTTTAACCATTTTTCTAGGAATGTTTGCATTTTATTAGGATCTTTAGTTCAAATGAATTTCTAGGTCGTGGAATTGTTATGTATGTGGGGGGGGGGGAGGGAGAGGGTGCTCCTTAACTCCTGGTATCTTTTGCTCTCCCCAGATTTCTGCCAGATAATAAAGTGCACAGAAGAGATTTATATTATTCATTTTCCCTTCTATATTCACACTTTTAAAAGAGCTTTTGTGCCTTGAGGTTTAATTAATTAGATAAAGATTCCCGGTTTGTGAAGGTGATGTGAGTTGGTACAACAAATGTTGTCTATTTGAAATAAGCAATATGAATTTTGAAATAAAGAACAAAGTGGTTAAAATGGATACCAGAATCCTATAGCTGCTTTTTAAGCAAGGTTGGTGCAATAATGAAGAGGACTTCATATATTTTGTTTTAAAGAACAGAATGCTTGTCATTTAATATGGGCAAAGTGGGAAATTTTGACATTGGGCAAGAGGATATAATTTTAAGTATAGTGGTGGGCAGTGAGAAGTACAGGGTTTTTTCTGTTTTCATCTTTTTATTCATTTGTCAAAAATATTTTAGTTCTTTAGCATAGAATAGTAGAACATGAGACTTAAGAGTCAAAAGAACTGGTTTCAAGTTCAGACTTCTAATATGTATTAGCTGTGTGACCAACCAGTCTTGGTTTCTTCAGCCACAAAATGGAAAAAATAATACTTTCACCAATCCAGTCACATGATTCTTGTGAGGAACATTCTTTGTAAACTTTAAAATTATACATACATATATATGAGTTATGAGATAATATTTTAATTCCTTTTTATTAAAAAATAAGCCCTCTATTATCTACAATATTTTTGCTAGATGCTAGGAATACAAAGAAGAAACAAGGCATTCCTATCTGCAAAGATTAGTGGATAGGAATCTGGAATTGGAGTCAGGAAGACTACTTTTAAATCCTATTTTAGATATTTATTAGTCATGTGATGATGGATATGTCATAATCTCACTGGGTCTGCTCCACATTTATAAAAAAGAGTGGGTTACTTTTTAAGTGTCTTTTAGATCAAAATCTATGTTATATGTAAACAAATAACCATAATTGAAGATATGATTCTATTAGGCAACTAAACCAGGTGTTGTTAAGTCAGGAAGAAAGGTTTGATGGAGATGGCATCTAAGCGGGGGAGGGGGGGAGGGGGGGAGGCCTTGAGGGAAGAGAAGGATTTATTTAACAGGCATAAAATTCAGCAGTCATCATTCCAGATCTAGGTAACAGTATGTCCATAAGTATAGGAGCAAGAGAAGATAGGGACAGAAAGAGAAAGGGACATAACCTGTTCACACAATGATGAAGAGTGTATAAAGGGGAACATTCTGCCATGAGGCTAGAAAGGAAAGTTTAAGAAATTGTAAAGGGTTTTGAATATCAATTAAGGCAATCGATGAATAATCATTGACACTTTTGAGTGAGCAGGATCACTTGAGCACTAGGATATTCATTCTAGCAGCATAAGACTAAGAAATAGGAGGGTAAGAAGATCAGTAGAGGAATTGAGTCCACTTAGAAGGCTGATTAAAAAATCTTAGATGGAGGTAATGAAGAACTAAACCACAGTGGAAAAGGATGATTAACCATATTGAGGTTGTAGAATTGATAACATAGAATGTGGGAATCAGCATCTACTTGGCAGTACTGAATGTGGACAATGAAGAAGAGAGAAAGGCAAAAGATGAAGCCACATTCTCAGAACCTAGGTGGGAAGGAAGATGTGTTCCTGTTCTCCATAGAAATAAGGAAGTCAAGAAGAGAAATAGATTGAGTGGGGAAAGTCAAGTTCAGTTCTGAACAAGTTGAATGTAAAATGTCAACATTTGAATAAAGATGTCTAGTAGGCAATTGAAAGATAAAACAAAATATTTTATTTGGTTAGTTTTAATAAATATCCCAGATACTTCCCATATAATTCCCAGTACTCTTAAAAACTTAGTAAAATTTTAGGGCCAGGAATCACACTAATATTATGCAACAGAAAATATTAAAACCTGTGTACTAAAATCATGTTTCAAATAAACCATCTTTCTTTGTAATGATACAACTGAGATTTAAAGAAGGATTATTCTTCTCACCAACACCTTTCCATACATACCAAAACCAACACCCAACGATGTAAAGGGACGGTTTAACTCCAAAAAATTATGTGTTCCATCTGTTAGTCAACAAATTGGGTTTAAAAGTCAGGCTTTCAGGTTTTCAAGACATTTAAAAAATATCTACTCAGTTGTTTAGATAAAGTAATTTATTTTTGTGAATACTCAATTGCTCTTTTTTCTTTTTTTCAGAGTATGTGTTTGACCTTTCATATTTGTTGAATAAAAATTATAATCACATGTAACTGAATCAAATTAAAAGAGGTTCATTTTATACATTTTTAAATTAAATCTAATGGTGGTAAGAGTTGGAAGGGCCAACAAAAGGAATGACCCACTAGTTAAATGAATGGTCTTCTAGTTATGTAGGAAAGAATTACTTCTATAACATACTTCATAGGTAGTCACCCAGCTGGTGATTGACCATTCTCAAAGAGAAAAATCACACTCTCTCCATGAAGCCCATTTCATCAGTATAAGGAGCAACTAAAGAACTTCATGAAGACCAGGATTATTTTTTGGTCTTTGTCAGTAAACACTTATTAAATATGTGCCATGCACTGAACTAACTACTAGAAATATATATATAAAAAAAGCATAAGTCAGTTCCTGTTCACAGAGATCTTATAATCTGATGAGGGCAGTAGGTAAATTGCTGAAATTTGAAAAATAAAGTGTCTGAGGAATGCCAAGGAGACTTGTAGTCTTAAGAGAGTTTCCTGGGACACTAAGAAATGATCTGCCAAGGTTCTTGGCATAATGCCATAAGTTGTTTCTATTATAATTGGAGCTGTTGCCACCTTATTACCCAAACAATCAAGAATTTTCATCATCTGTCTTTTGTCTCAAGGGACATTTCAGGAAAATTCACTTTGTACATATTTTTAAAGGTTATCATTTGGAGTCTTATAGAACTTTAGATCCAGAGATTTTATTTTCTTTAATATTCTTATATACATTTTTATTACTACTTTTTATATTTTTAACATTAATTTTATATTTTCATATATTGCAATGAACTATAGAAAGCAAAATCAAGTGAATATAGTAATTTTTTCACTTTTTAAATTTTCTGATATCAATATCTTTATATTTAGTTCTATTTTGTTCTGACATAATCTGTTCTACTTCTGGATAGCTCTTATTGTTAAGAGAATTTTTCTTTAGACTCTGCCTAAGTTTATCTTTTTTCAACATCTATCCATTATTTCTGCTTCTGCCTCCAGGTGTTAAACAGAACCAATCTTATAACTCTTCCACTTGACAGCCCAATAAGTTACCTCTTTTCCATGCTAACCTTTTTAATAATGACTTGGATGGAATAGAAAAAAGGAAAAGATACAAACATTTATTAAACATCTATTATGTGCCAGGGATTGTGCTAGCCACTACAAATATTATGTAATTCGAGGGTCATAACAATCCTGGGAGGCAGATGTTAATATTATTCCTATTTTATAGTTGTGAAAAATGTAGCAGAGTGATTTACACTATTGCTATATTTGGACACAGATCTTTCTGATGCCAGTGTAGGGCTCTATTGATTTTACCACCTAGCAGCTTCAATTTTAAACATTTCAAGTTTCTCTAGTTGGCTCTCATGTGGCTTGGTCTCAAGACCTTTCACCATCTTGGAAGTCATCCTCTTGAAAAAAAATAGCTCAAATTGGCAAAATCCTTGTTGGGGCCCAATTTGTCCTGGTGAGTGAACCAAGAATTTTTCTTCTTCTTCTTTTTTTTTTACATTTTAAAATAAGGTAGTACTTGAAGATGTAAAAACCATTTTTAGTTTTTAACCAAAGCAAGTTGCAAACTGGTTTGACTCCTAGGCAATAATTTGCTAACTCCTGACCTAACATGTCAATATTCTTCCTAAAATGTGTTATCTAGCACTAAACAGAGTACAGAAGTAATCTGACCAAGATGGGGTGTAACATTACATTCTCAATTATTTTTTCAATTGTGAAAGACTCTTTTGTGACTCCATTTGGGATTTTCTTGGCAAAACTACTAAAGTGCTTTGCCATTTCCTTCCTCAGCCCATTTTACAGATGAGAAAACTGAGGCAAACAAGATTAAATGACTTGCCCAGAGTCACACAATTAAGTGCCTGAGGTCAGATTTGAACTCAAGGCCTCCTGACTCCAGGGTCAATACTCTTATCCATTGTGCTACTACATGCTATGCCTCTTTTAATGTAGTCAAAGATTAAATGAGTTTGTTGGTTTTTTTTTTTTTTTGACTGTCATATTCTTGTTGCTGCTATTCCATTCAGAAACAAAGACCTTAAAGACCCTCTCTTTCACTCAGATTTAGAATTTATCTTGGCATAGAGCTATCCTGGAAGGGGGGATATATTACTCATTCACCTTGACCTCCCAATCTACTTTCTATATATATTCTTCACCTCCTGTTCAGGGAACAATAATCATATCAGCATTACTATGTCACTTGAAAAGTACAACTGCTTTTATTTAACAATCCTAAATTGCTTAGATGAAAGGTCTCTTCTCTTGTTATCTCCCATTGATACATATTGTATCACCCCTTTTGGAATGCAAGGAAGAAGACTAAGACAGGAACTGTATTTGTATTTATATTCTCGTAACCTAATATAACGCATGGTATATACTAGGTTTCTAATATTTGTTTATTGATGAATAGCATATTATTGACTTATTGACATGTAGAGCTCATGGTATATTAAAACTTCTCATTCTTTTTTTTTAAATAAGTTTTTTTTTAATATATCATAGTTTTCCCCAGTACTTCCTCTCCCTTTCCTGAGAGCCAACTCACATAACAAATATCATTTTTAACAAAAGAAAAAGAAAAAAATCAGCAATATATTAAAAATATAAAATCAGTAATATATTGGAAAAAGTCTGGAAATATGTCCAATGTATAATACATGCGAACCTCCCACAGAGGGGGTCCTTCAGTTCTTTTTAAAACCAACTTCCCTCTTGCTCTGTTTTCCCTATCTTTTACTTAAAAAGTTGACTTTCTTGAATCCAAGTGTAAGACTTGACATTTATCCTTATTACATTCCATCTCAAGTTCAGTGTCCTGTTGTAACCTGTCAAGATATTTTGAATCGTGACTCACTCATACAATATGTTTTAACTCTCACACTCTGCTTTGTAGCATCTGCAAATTTGATAGTTTGATAATTATACATTTATCCAAGTCTTTAGAAAAAATGTTAAAGCAGCCGAGGGCCAACCACAGTCTTGGGGTACTATACTGGAGACCTCCTTCCAAGTTTACAACAAATTCCAAATGACTACTTTTGGGGCCCAGTTATTTAACCAGTTTGGAATTCACTTCCTTTTTCAAACATCTAGCCCAGTTGTGTTCTTGCCTAGGCAGAACTCTGTGTCTCAGCAGCAAGGTTGAGCCAGATCTGGTATCACCTAAGCTGTATTGGGTCCTCCTGTCATGTAACAGGCTCCCAACTCACAGTCTGGAGTGGTAACAGTCTACCACAACTCTGAGAAAAAGTAGAAAGTGGCACTTAATGTCCTATTATTAAGAAATATATATATAATCTATTGTAAATGGATGAACCCGAGGCCTTTGACTCAAACTGGCTAACAATCTCCTTTTCCTCTAGTGACTGCTTGTGGAGTCATAGCTTCCAAAAATCACAGGATTCAGGTCAATCATCCCAGTTTTAGGGATGGCTCATCTCACAGGATAGATGTAATGTCCAGTAGATACTGGCTATAAACTAGGTTCTGCAAACTAGTCTACCATAATTCTAAGCAACAGATGTATATGAAGTGCTCAGTATACAAATAAGTTGTGTTTCAAAAAATGGTTTTGTAAAACTGTTATTCTGAACTTGGAACATTCTTCCAAGAAATCAAACCATAAGTGATATTTAAGATACAGTATAATCCAGTGTGATAGTCTGAAAAACTCCTAATTTGGGGGGCTCTTTGAAATTCACAAAGTATGATAACCTGACTCTGCTTTAAATAAGCTTCTTTTTCCTGACTGGAACTACCTCCCTTTTCCAGAATCATTTATCTCTGAAATCTTCCATACTAGAAATTCTATGCCCCATACCATGTTGCTTGGGGGTAACAGTATTCCCTGCTTGTGACATCACAGTTGGGAAACCAATCATAGAAGACTGGTAGAGACACATCTCCCAGAAAAGTACTGGCTTTAATCTAAAGGGTTTGTCTGCCTTGTTTTGGGGCTGGGAACCAATTTACAAAATTAGAGGGAGAGAGCCTAGAACAAATTTCATTGGCGGATAAGAAATGAATCTCTCTCTTCATGGATGATTGAATGAATGAAAAACATTTAAGTACTGACTACATACTTAGCAATAGAGATAAAATATAAAAGCAAAGAAAATCCCTGCCCTCAAAGTATTTATTTCTAATGGGGAGATACTACATATAGGAGACTGGTATTCAAGAAGAAAGATTTTTGGTTTGGAAAAGTTAAGGGATGGTGAATGGAGGCCATAGGAAATAGATTAAACTACTCTTTCCAGTAGCAATGGCAGTACTGATTTGTTTAGAGTCTGCCCCAGTTGTAAACCAGGTAGAGTAGTTTATAGGGAACAGGCATAATGATAGGACAGCTAGAAAAAAAAAAGATGGTGGAAGGTGAAGGAAAACATTGCTGGGACTATGAAAGGTACTAGTCAATCAAAATTAGGAGATTACAGGACGTGGAAAGGTTAAGTTTTCTAACATATATATATCTCTCTTTAGGGAAACTGCTGAAAAGATAGCATCAGTTTACCTTCCTCTCTGATGCTTCTATAGGCTGAAGCTTGTATAAGGCTTTAAAGCCAGGGAGGAAAAAGGTCAACAATTAGTTGATCCAAAAGTATAATGTGTTGCCTTAAGAAGCAATGTCTTCTCTCTAATTGGATGTCTTCAATAAGAGCTTAAGAGATCAATTGTCCAGTATGTTATAATGAGGATTCTTTTCATGTGTGAGTTAAGATGGCTACTGAGTTCCCTTCTAGCTTGGAAATTCCATAATTCTCTGAATGGGGTGGATGGGTAGTATAACATATTGATGAGGAGAAAATAGGACCAGGTAATGGGAAATAAAGGTCTAATTATGCTGAGTTTTAAAGTCAAAACAAATTATTTGAACATAAGCTCTCTGCAAATAAAAATTGTTTCATTCTTTGTACCTCCATCTTCATCACTTAGCCCACTGTCTGGGATATAATAAACATTTAAGAAATACTTATTAATCTTTGATTGATTTGTATAAGTTCTTTATGAAAGAAGGAACAAAGTGAAAATAGTATTTTGTAAAAAAAAAAACAAAAAAACTAATGAATGAGGCATTTATGATATTGGTTACCCCATGGGAGACATGTATTCTCAGGAGAACCTTCAACTGCATCTTTTGCTCTACTGAATTAAATGTTTCCATAAGAATCAATATATAAGCAAGAACCATATAAGATATATGAGAATGTAGCCTATGATTGATTGATTGATCAACAAGTATGGACATCACATCAAGTCAGGTTTAAAAAATAAATATTTGCAAAAAGTGTTTGAAAAATATCATGTGTCAAGTACAAACAAAAAGGTTCCCTAATGATGGCTAGGTTATCCAACTACTCATAATGGCAAATGACTTACTAATGGCATTAAATATCAGAACCTGATAGTCATCCCATTCTGTCAGATGAGATAATGTATTTAAAGCCCTTGACAAAACCTTAAAACATTAAATAAATATGTATGATTATCATGTTCTTATCTATTTGTTGGGCGTTCATGTAGATATGGTTCTGGGACAAGTTCCTATATTTCTGTTGTTTTATAATTTATATTCTGTGGATTATTGTATATATTATTGACACAACTTATTAGGAGAAGAGACACCAGTCATGATATATATGGACTCTTGTTCCTATATGCTTTTGGTCTTCTCTGCTAGATCCCAAATTTTTAAAGTCTTAAATTCCACATTACGTAGAGATTATTCATATTTGAAAAAGATAATTATTCAAAATATTGTACTTGAGTTTTTATGAAGCAATGTTATATATAGATGACTTTGGGGAAAAAAGTTTGTTCTTTGATGATGGTATAGAAAATTTATATGACTAAGAACCAGCAAACAACATGATTAGCAATATCTGGGTGAAAGTCAATGGAGGCAATAGAATAAGTGATATTGGCATTACAACATGTTGAAAACCATGTGGTTGAAAAGAAAATAATAAATGTAGAGTTTGGGAAACAGGACATAGTCCTGACAAAAATTCATGACATAATAGTGATTAGAGACTTCATTTGTTCAGATGCATTAATGTTCTCATTTGGCCAAAAGCAGAGCAGCTGATAATTTTCTGACTTACTTCTTTTTTTATATATGTATTTTTTATTAATTTTTATAATTAGAACATTTTCTTTGACAGTACATATGCATAGGTAATTTTTTTTAACAACATTATCCCTTGTACTCCCTTCTGTAACGAATTTTTCCCCTCCTTCCCTCCACCCCCTCCCTAGATGGCAGGCATTCCCATTCATATTAAATATCTTTTAGTATATCCTAGGTACAATATATATGTACAGCACCAAATTGTTGTTGCAAAGGAAGGATTGTATTCGGAAGGTAAAAATAATCTGGGAAGAAAAACAAAACAAAACAAAACAAAAACAATGCTCTCAGTTTACACTCATTTCCCAGTGTTCCTTTTCTGAGTGTAGCTGATTCTGTCCATCATTGATCAATTGGAATTGGATTTGCTCTTCTCTATGTTGAAGATATCCACTTCCATCAGAATGCATCCTCATATAGTATCACTGTTGAAGTGTATAATGATCCCCTAGTTCTGCTCGTTTCACTCAGCATCAGTTGATGTAAGTCTCTCCAAGCCTCTCTGTATTCCTCCTGTTGGTCATTTCTTACAGAACAATAATATTCCATAACACTCATATACCATAATTTACCCAACCATTCTCCAATTGATGGACATCTGTTCATTTTCCAGTTTCTAGCCACTACAAAAAGGGCTGCCACAAACATTTTGGCACATACAGGTCCCTTTCCCTTCTTTAGTATTTCCTTGGGGTATAAGCCCAGTAGTAGCACTGCTGGGTCAAAGGGTATGCATATTTTGATAACTTTTTGGGCATAATTCCAAATTGCTCTCCAGAATGGTTGGATTCTTTCACAACTCCACCAACAATGCATCAGTGTCCCAGTTTTCCCACAGCCCCTCCAACATTCATCGTTATTTGTTCCTGTCATCTAAGCCAATCTGACAGGTGTCTTAATTTGCATTTCTCTGATCAGTAGTGATTTGGAACACTTTCATATGAGTGAAAATAGTTTTAATTTCATCATCTGAAAATTGTCCATATCCTTTGACCATTTATCAATTGGAGAATGATTTGATTTCTTAAATTAAAGTCAATTCTCTGTATATTTTGGAGATGAGGCCTTTATCAGAACCTTTAACTGCAAAAATATTTTCCCAATTTGTTACTTTCCTTCTAATCTTGTTTGCATTAGTTTTGTTTGTGCAGAAACTTTTTAATTTGGTGTAATCAAAATTTTCTATTTTGTGATCAATAATGGTCTCTAGTTCTCCCTTGGACACAAACTCCTTCCTCCTCCACAAATCTGAGAGGTAAACAATCCTATGTTCCTCTAACTTATTTATGATTTCATTATTTATGCCTAAATCTTGGACCCATTTTGATCTAATCTTAGTATGCCTAATTTCTGCCATCTGACTTACTTCAATGAGCAGTCCATGTTTTAAAACAGGAAGTAAAAAGGGGAATTTTTCTTCTATTTTTTGGAATGAAAATGGGGGGATTTGTTGAAAGACTGTAACCAATTTCTTTAAGAATCTGTGACAGACGGATTCTTTTTATACAGCAAAACAACTGTTTGGGCATGTATACATATATTGTATTTAATTTATACTTTAACACATTTAACATGTATTGGTCAACCTGCCATTTGTAGGGGGGGAAGGAGGGGAAAAAGTAGAACAAAAGGTTTGGCAATTGTCAATGTTGTAAAATTACCCATACATATATTTGGTAAATAAAAACTATTAATAAAAAAAATCTGTGACAGAGAAGAGAACATCCAGCAATTGTCTGATATATACATTTTAGATTTTGAATTAAAAAGTTTATAGGATTAAAAAAAATGATTCCATTGCCTAAAATTCTATAGAGGAAGACAGGATTAAGAGGATTGAGAAGCTCTTGAGAATGACATTATATAGACACACACAAAAAAGTAGAAGAAGAAAAAATGAAGAGCAAAAAAAGAAAATTAACTCAGGAGAGTGAACTCATTGCCCAACCTAGATTTTAAAAAGAAAGGCACAGCATATGGAATCAAGGTCAGGTAACAGAGAATGAAGCCAAATGTTAAGTGTGGTCATGTGAGAATAATGTCAGCAATACTAAAAGCTCAGAGTGAGCGATAATTTGCAAGGAATGCTAAAGACAACAATATTTTGCAGCATTATTTTTTTTATCAATATTGAGCAAAAAAGGATGGTCCTAGAAAGGAAAGAAATTATATGGATTAGATTGGAGGATGATAGATGATAGAATGAAGGAAGATCTATTCAACTGTTAAATTTATTTCTTTGACCAAAAAAAAGATCTTTGGATAGAAAGAGACATAATAGAAAAGACTTAACAGGGAGCTAAAACCAAGGTAAGTAGTATTCTGTTGATTAATGTATCACTAGGCCTAGTTATACATTAGTGTCCCTACTCATATATCTTTGGCTCATCTTGCCCCCCACAGAAACATTCATATGTAACTTGACCATAGCTCAGATTTCAAGAGATGCAAAATAAAAGGAGATTCAGCTTCCACTGAGGCACATTAAATAACAATGTATAATGGATATAAGGACTCTTTTATTCAGAAAATATAGGGAAAACTCTTTTGACTCACAGAAGTCTCTAAACAATCATACAGTTCTCCTCCATAAATCCCATCTTTCCCTAGAGCTCTACAATTCTCCAGCCAGAGCAAGAGGTTAGACTTTACTTGAAATGAAACTCACATGAGGTTCACAGATAATGCCTAACATTTTAGGGAGTTTTACTTTCAGTCTGGAGATCCGTCTGGTTTTATGGTATTCATTCAAGTGTCTGGACTATCCCTGGTGGAAAAACACTTGAGTAATCTCCTTTCCATAAGATGTCATGATAATAGTGAAGGGCAAAACCTAGGTATTTTATTGCCTCATTATTATGGTTTGGGCTCTGCTGCTCCTCTTTGAGTTTTGAAATCCAATAACAGAATCCTTTTTTTCTCTTTGAGAGGCTGGTGGTGCCCAAAAACTCTGCTTCTCTCTCTCTGTAAGACTGGGTTCCAAAAATCTGAAATTTGGGGTTGCTAATAAGACATCTCCAAGGCCAGCCTCTTTCCTGAGACCATCCCTTTTTGCAGAAGATTGTGCTACCCAAAACCATCTTTCCTCTCTATTTAGGGAGTGAGATGCAGGAACTCTCAACACTTCTTTAAAAATCTAAGGTCCAAGTATATTTTAGACTGATTGTACCTACTGTCTCACTAAGGTTTTGCCAGAAATCTGGGATCTAGGAATTCTCCTCTAAGATTGAATGGATAAGAGGGTATGTCATATTCAAACATTTCTGTAGTCATTGAAATCCTGGTAAGGGATACTCAGCTCCAAAGATATACTCTTAGTTCTAACCTATTCTTTCAGGATGTTTCTGGAAAAGAGAAAAATGAGTCAAAAAAAGCAACACCAAAAAGCAGTTAAATCTATGGTGAAAACTCCCTTTCATGGGCCAATGAAAAGACATGACTTTTCCCATAGGAATCTGAAACAATTGATTTAAAATTCATTCCCAACCTCTCCACACTAATTAGAGAATAGATCAATAGATGCAAACTTTTAATTGGTAAAGACACTCAAAAGACAATTATAAAGGCTTATAGTTAGTATGCTAGTAAATGCTTAACAAAGGACTGTTCAGGGAGGGAAAATGTACCTGTAACACATTTTTAAGTTTAAAAGGCACTATGAACTCTTACTCCATATCTTTAAGTCTAGAGTGATTCATCAAGCTCAGGTCTGCAGCATTTATTTAGTGTTCACATTGAAAATTTACAATGCTGACACACCTCTGCTTACAGGGAGTCCCTGTATGCTCATCTATTCCTTCAAGGAGCTTCTCTAATCAGCCTCTCTATACTCAAAAGAGAATAAAGTGTTTATTCTTAAATAAGATCTTCGTATATAAGAAAACATTTACAAATATTTTAAGTGATTAGATCTGTTTACTTTTCATCCTTAAACATTTATTGAGCCAATCTCAAATTTATCAAAAGCCGTCAAGAAACATGTCTCAGAATCCTTCCTCTCCCTCCCTTCCTTCATCCAGAGAAGTCAAAATATTGATTTGCTGTAAAGTCTAAGGCAAGAAACTGATACTACAAACATATGATGCTGTCTTTCCTACAGAATCAAGCAGGAAGAGTGACTGGGTGCTAAGATAAAATCTCATATTTCAGCACAAATATTTACAACAATAACAGAATGAATAGGAACTTATCAGCAAAACAAGTTACTTTTTATATAAATGTTCTATCAAAGTCTATCCTGTTGAAAGTTCTTTCAGTTTTCAGGGGTATATTCTTCCTCGAGTCATATATGTAACTTTCATTAACATTAATGGGACTCGCATAAAGAGAAGAAAGGCCCCTAGAGTATTTCTAGAATGAAGATATTCAAATGGATCTTAGACATTTTACCACATTACTCATCTTTTCATTTTTGATCCTTTCAGCATTTGAAATGAGGAATTAGGTTGTGGTAAAACATTTATAAAAATAGTCTGGTATTACCCTTTTCTGTCAGAGATGATAAGTACTGTCATTAAAGAAGGTATTGCCTATGGGTCTTGTTTTCTAGGAGATATTCAAGAGGACAACGTGTTTAATGCTCGGAGTCTTTAAAAGGGAAGGAATATGAACTAGACGTTAAGAGATTTGAAGATCTGGAGTGGAGGTACCATTGAATTATTATATAAATTTGGTGAGGCATATATCTCAGATTATTCATTTACAAAATAGACCTAAACTGGCTAACCCTTTTGAAATGCATAAGAAAAAGTACTTTCTGGTTTAATTTGCTACTAAATCTTAATTATGAATAGCATTTTAAGAAGTCATCTGGCCAGTTCTCCTCTTCTTCCAAGTTTTCCCTTCAAATAGATCAGCATCAATGACATCACTTGATTTTTCCTTCTTTAGTTTTCCAGATATTTTAGTGATGTTACAACTGAATATAGCAACATATTCATAACATGAAACTGTGTTGAAAGGTTCAAACTTAAAGGTTTAGTAATCAACTCTGTATTAGTGGCTGTCAATTTTGTAGGGGTGTTAAGACCTCCAAAAGGCAAGGAAAAATAAATTTAAGTCAATAAAAGTGAAACAATTATCATTATCTCATACCTCTAAATGAGGACCAGTAACCTATAAATTATATTGGTTCAACACATCAGTCATTAGGTTAACAGAAGATCAAAATAGCCCTAAATTAAGAATATGCTAAATTTTTATCAGGCAACCCTGTCCTAGAGTTGAAACTGTAAAAGAGATTCTAACCCAGCTAGTTTCATCTACATTAATATATGTGTGTGTGTGTGTGTGTGTGTGTGTGTGTGTGTGTGTATTATATCCATTATATACATAGATCTCATCGCTCTTCCTCTTGCATTCTCCCTGTTCCTACTTGTCATGAGAATCTCAGGTAACAGGATTTCAGAATTAATTCTCCATGTTTTCTCTCTCCTTTTGCCCTGACATCACCTTTAGGCTTGACCTGATTTTCTCTTTCCTGCTCCAAACATTCTCACTTGAACGGGGCACAACCTTATGGCTGGTTCAGAGTTTTTCTGATATTGAAGACACTTCATCTGGAGTGGACAATAGAATTTCTAAAAAGGCTTATGGAATTTGATGGAACAAGTGTCAATCTTGGGCTATGAACCTGCAGTAGGCTGGAGGATTCATGAGTATCAGGAAGTCAGATCCAGGATTCATTAACTAGTATAAATATATGTGTGTATGTATGTGTGTGTGAAAGAGAAAGAGACATTGATATATCAGAGAAAACTGTCAACACTGATGCTTTATATAAATACCAGGAAATAAAAGGAGAAGATAAAAATTGTAATAGCTTGGATGGATGGTATGAAAGTATGAATTACTATCATTTACACCAGCTACTTGTCATTAATGCCTAGTGATTACATAGCACAATTAAGGATATGTTAAATTTACTTTATCATAAATTTAATTACAAAACTAAATTTGCTCATATATTTATAGTCATTATTTTTACTTATATGATGATATAATCATAACTTTAAAATGTGAGAGCTGCTGCCCATAAGAAATATGATAAATGTGAGCTGTGTAAATTATACAATCACCTGAGCTTAGGCACATGGAGCTCTTCAACCTTAGGGTCTTATAATAAGGGAATCTGATACCTAAATGTAACCCCAGGATCCTCGGGGCATCTCCAGCCTAATATGTAGATAACCCTTGAAGGGCTTTTTGAGCATTCCTGGATTGCCTAACATAGAGCTTCTGCATTCCCTACATCATGGGTTTGGGTGGGGATGGCCTCCTTTGACTGGCTTACTGTGTCTTTAAAATTGGCAAGACTAAGCAGTTCCCTAATTTCCCCCTCCTCTGACACCTTTTCTAACACTTTCTTCCAGCTGCTCTCCCTTATCTGTTCTGTCCAGTTCTTATCTGTTTCACCTGGAGTGGATATCAAGAACTGAACTGGTTGGGAGTGTTGGTTACTGTTCTGTGCTGTTTGTCTTCAGATTCAAGTGCTGGAGGTGACTGGGAGTTTGAGCTATGGTGACCTTGGAGCCAGGATTACAAGCAGAGTGATGCAGCCAGCCAGACTGGCACAAATCCCTGAGTAGCCAGCATGCCTGGGACTTGAGCTTGAAAGGAGTTTTGGACTTGGAATTGGGAACGTGATCCACAGGAACTGAGCTAAGCTGTGAACCTAATCCCCTTCCTTTCCCTAGAGACTGAAATGGCAAGGAGGGTGAAGGGTGGGAAATTATATCTTCCTTGTGATGGAAGCAGGGCAAAATGTAATATTTGACATTAAAATGTAATATTTAGCTTTCATGCATTGGGGGCCAGGGTAATCTCTGTTTCATGAGTAACAGGTAAATCTCCTAAAAATGATCTATATTTACTAATGGAGTGTTATCAGTGTAGTGGATACACTTTAGAACCAAGTGGCTTCAAATCTGACACAGTGGCTGTGGGACCTAAGAGAGTAATTTAACTAAGGCAACTCTCTAGGATTATAGATTGAAAAAATTACTGACTTACAAAAGGGAATTTCCTCAAAGGACATTCTCTATTCTAGAGAAATCACAGTTTGGTGCATTCTGCAATATACACATAAACTTCCAAAAAAGTTTATTAATGTTAATATTTTTTTAAACAGTTGAATAGCAGCAGTTTCAGAGACGACATATATATTTATTGTTATAAGACCGAAATGTTCAAACAGATTTATACATTAAAAAAAAAAAAAAACCAAATTTATAAGGGAGGCTGACAGCCAGTGCAAGATGGGAATTTATTTTGGCTGTCAAAGCCAGTGATACAAACAGGGATACAGATTTTGAAAAATATGCTACTGTGTGTTTTGGCTAAGCAAGTAACATGCATTTATTGATTTGTTTATTTAAATAAAAACCCTCTTCTCTGTCTTCTGAATATGTTTTCCTTTTGCTAAACTCATCCTGGGACTTTGATGATCCCATCCACAATGTGATCATGGTAGAACTCACTCTGGTATCTCCAAAATCCCTGTATGTCTCCCTAGTTTCTCCCTTAACTTCTATCCAATAGTCTATTTACGTGAGTTTGTTCAGTATTCCTACATGGATAACACATACGTACACAAATATAGTAGTGAGGTATGTGTGTTGGAAAGTTCATGTGTCTAGAGCAACTAGACATCTCAATCGCAAATTCTAGAATGCAATTCATCTTCTTCTCCAAGCATGCCTTTACTTCTTTCCTTTTTATTTCTATTAAAGTCCTCAACATTCCTTGTCATCAAAGTTGGAAACTTTACCCATATGTATTTACAAGCAATTGCCTAATCCTGTTGTTGTTTTTTAGTCTATACAACAGTCCTTCCATTTGTTCTCTATTCTCTACTCACATTATATGCTATTCCTTAGCAATTATTGCTTAACCCTTATATCTCTTTTTGATGACTGTAATTATTTCTTAAGTATTCTACCCCCTTTCCAGTTTTTTCTTTCACCAATGTTTTGCAATATAAATCCTAATGGATAGATCTAACCGTGTGACTTCCTTGCTCAAAAAAACAAACAAACAAACAAACAAACAAAAACCTGCTATTGCCCAAAGAATAAAATACACATTTTACAGCCCTTAGAATAAAGATCTTTCACAGTGTGGTGCCAAACCAGAGGTATCAAACAAGCAGCTCACAACATTCCTGAGTGTATCCTAGACCAGATTAAAATGCTGTTCCTATCTGACATTTTAATGTATTATTGTTGCTCAGGTATGTTCAATTTTTCATGATCCCACTTGGAGTTTTCTTGGCAAAGATATTGCACTGGTTTGTCATTTCCTTCTCCATCTCATTTTACAGATGATGAACCTGAGGCTAACAGAGTTAGGTGACTTGCCCAGGGACATACAGTTTGTATTGTCTGAAGCTGGATTTGAAATCAGGAAGATGAGTTTTCCTGATTCCCAACCTAGTGCCCTATACACTGTGCCTGCTCTCAGTTAAGTACACACACACACACACACACACACACACACACACACACACACACACGTATATACATATATATACACATACATACATATATACAGAGACTAGTTTTCTAAGACAATATGCAGTCTACAGGAATCCTTAAAAGCCCCCAATTTCTGTTTGAATTTGGTCCACTGATCCAGTCTACCATTCCAGTTCTATTTGTGTCCTTCCTCACTTTTTGGGCCAAATTTCTGAGGAAGCATAGTGAACACTTGCCACTATTCCCTATACTCCATCCCCCTCCATCCCCCCAGACCATGAGCACACACAGATGCTCTGGCCATGCAAACTAAGACCCTGGGTCACATAGCTAATAAGTATCTGAGGCCTGATTTGAACTCAGGTATTCTTGATATGGGATTCTTACTGTAATCATTGGGCACCCAGCTTCTGGCTGGATATACTGGAATATGTGTTTTTAAAGGACTATTTATTTGAATCCTAAGGTTCTAAGCAATCTCATGGTACCAGAAGAGTAGCTTCAACTGGGTTATTCCCAAGATCTATCTTTCTAAGTAAAACAGATAATATAATAATATAAAATAGATTACTTGATTACATCCTACCCTCTTCTACCCTTGGACAGCTCTTATTTCTAGCATTATTGATGTATCCTTTTCCTTTCTTCAATCCCAAGTCAAATGTCACTTCTATTGCTTCTTCCCTGATCCTCTCTAGCTAAATGTGATCTTCTCCACATCATATTTTTATGTATAATCTTTTTGTGTTATATTTTATTTTATGCTTAAATATGCATATGATCTTGAAAAAATATTCTAACTCAATATTGATCAGAGAAATGCGAATTGAGACAACTCTTAGGTACCACTACAGATTGGCTCTCTCAGATTGGCTAAGATAACAGGAAAAGATAATGATGAATGTTGGAGGGGATGTGGGAAAACTGGTATAGTAATACATTGTTGGTAGAGTTGTGAACTGATCCAACCATTCTGGAGAACAATATGGAACTATGCCCAAAGAGCTATTAAACTGTGTATAGCCTTTGATCCAGCAGTGTCTCTTCTGGGCTTATATCCCAAAGAGATCATATAAGATGGAAAAGGACCCATGTGTGCAAAAATGTTTATAGAAGTCCTTTTCATAGTGGCAAGAAACTGGAAACTGAATGGATGCTCATCAACTGGGAAATGGTTGAAAAAGTTATGTGGAATATTATTGTTTTATAAGAAACAATCAGCAGGATGATTTCAGAGAGACCTGGAGAGACTTACATGAATTGATGCTAAGTGAGAACATTGTAAACAACCACAAGATTATGTGATGATCAATTCTGTAGACTTGGCTCTTTTCAATAATGAGGTGATTCAGGCAATTCTAATACACTTGGAATGGAAAGAGCCATCTACATCCAGAGAGAGGATTATGGGGACTGAATTGGATCATAATATAATATTTTCACATTTTTTCTTATTGTTTGCTTGAGTTTTGCTTTTTTTCTCATTTTTTTTCTTTTTGATCTGATTTTTCTTGTGTAGCATGATAATTGTGGAAATATGTATAGAATTGTACATATTTAACATATATTGGATTACTTGCCATCTAGGGAAGGGAGTAAGGGGAAGGAAGGGAGAAAAATTTGGGACACAATGTTTTGCAAGGGTGAATGTTGAAAAGTATGTATATATTTTAAAATAAAAAAGCTTTATTAAAAAAAGAAAAATATTTTGATAACTGAAAAATGCATGTATGACTTTGTGATCTCATTGATGTTAACATTCCTTCCTATGGTATAGAGTTAAACGTATCCATCGCCTCTCCAACTTGTATAATTTTTGTCTTTATGATTTAATTTGTTCACTATAGGTGGTCCATCCAACATGCTAGGGGCTTTCTCTTTCTTTTGGCATTATAGATATACTACAGTAGCTATATATAGGTATACTCATAGTATTATACCTATAGGTATAGTATGGATATCATGTCACATCATTAATTCTTAAACATGAAATATATGCTAACAAAAGGAAAAACAATAATGATCATAATAGTCTGCCCATAAAATTGGACTATAATTAATCAAAGTATCTGTGGGGGAGAGTGAACACAAACTTATAGGAACATACCAATAAGGTATATGAACATTAAAATTCATGTCCAGAGCAGCTCACAACTCTGGAGTCCAGGCCTTGATATATTTGGTCTTTTTTTGGGAAGTGTTACCTATTAAGTAGGATGATTCCTCGTCTAGGCTTCTCTAATCTCCTCCTGGAAAAAGATGTTTCTCCATTACTCTTGGGCTTTTGAAGCAACATTAGTGCTTGTTTTTGTTTTTGTTTTTGCAAATAGCAGCTTGAGAACTACAGGGCTTTCTGTGTTATACTCCTTCAGTGTTATGTTCTCAGTGAAAAATAATTTCCTCAAGTTTGAGATCTGCAAAGTTATTCCAATGTATTCTTTGATTTTTGTCTTGGAGGGCATATGCCCTATTATTCCTGGAAAGCAGCAAATGCAAGTCTCTGAGAAGTTTCTCTTCTTACATTCTAGAAATAAGACTAGAGAACAAGGCAGTTTTCCCAGGTAGCTCTTCAAACTGAAAAGAATTTTGCTTTCTCCATTCAGTTCTCATCATCAGACTTTTCCTCCAGACCAGCTTTTCATTTCAACTGCAAAGCCTGTCTGTCTTAACTCAATGCATCTCAGATTCAAGCAGCTGCTATTATTTTCTTCCCTCTCCACCTGTTTTTCAATTCCATTGGCTTCTGCCTTAAGGATGTGATATGTCACATCAGCTTCTACTCAGACTTCTCATGTTCTCTGGCCTTAGTCTTTGCTTCATGTGTAGGGACCCATCTTTACCTTATTTTGAGAAATGTCATATCCCTGAATCTGTCAGATATGATATTAATAAGCAACATACAACTGTCTTAAAGTCTCCCACAGTTCTTTGATTCAGAATTTCCTATCCATAAACTTCCAAGTTCCAAAAAAAAAGATTATATGTAAATTAGTTGCTTGGAAACAATGCACTATATAGCTATCTTTACCATAAGTTATTATTTTTCCTTCGAAGTATGGCTTTTTTCCTCAGGTCTTCTCAGAATAAAGTAAGTAAAATTAGGGGCACAATTTATACAATGATTATAATATTGTAAAGTTAAACAACGGTGAAAGACTTAAGGACTATAATCAATACCATGATCAATCATAACTCTAAAAGTATGCATATTCTTTGGTGTATATCGTGTTATACTAATTGTGTTGAATTTATAGAAGCTCATGGGCAAAAAGATGGTTACTATTTGCATCATTGGACATAACTTCTGATCAACAATATTAGAAACTCATTTGAAAGTAAAATAACCTAATAAATCAAACTTGTTCAAGATTCTCCATTCAACTGAAGAACTTTTGTTATATTCAATAATACTTATGTCTTTTTATAATTTATTGGTGTCATAATAGTTTCTATAGGTACATATAACTACATATACATATGAGAATGGTATTTCTATCAGGAAAACTTTTTTTGAGGATCCAATTACCTGTGATATGACTAAGCACCAAAATTGAACTACTAAAAATAAAAAAGGAAGAACAATTAGCAAATTTATTGAGTATTTTCATTTCTATTTCTATTTCAATTATGATTTGTATAAGTAAAGACAGAGGATGATTAGAGCAGTAAGCACATGATAATTTTTTTCCTGTTAGAAAGTTGAAGCAAGCATAAATATAAACACTATAGTAAATATAGAAACAAATTATTCACCTTGGAAATAAAAATGCAAAAAATAACACATGATTTTGCTAATTTTCTTCTTTTCTTTATCCTTTGATTTAAACTTAATTTTGTCATTATTCCATTCCCTAAACATAGACACACCACCACATATATACAAAATAAATTATAGTAATGATGCATTTTATTGGTAATAAGAATTAGTAGTCTAAAGTACAGTATCAGAGTTGAAGGTGACATTTTCTATTTTTATTAATTACATTTGCAATTTTTGATTCGAGACTACTTTTTCATCATTCCCTTTTGGATAAAATAAGGATCATGAAAACAGAGAAAAGGGAATCTATTGCTGTTTATTAGTGATTGACAGGATTTTTATCGAAAAAATGGTTAGTCCAGTCAGCTTTCTAATTTGTAGATTATATGGTGGGTTTTTTTTCTTTTTATCATCCACATGGATGGGATAAACTTTATAACTTGAAGGAATACTTGACTACCTCCACTATATGATTTCAAGGACTTATAACTTTTATATATACTGTGATGCCTGAAAACACAAAACTGTGAGTTTATTCCTTTGGATAAAGACTTAGTCACTCGTTAAAAGATTAAATTTACTGGAAACACCAGATAATATGCATTCTTTAAATGTGAACTTTCTAGACAATTGAAAAGTGTCTGAGTATTGAAATTATTGGTGGAAATGTTTTAAAAATATGTCTTTATATTAAATATATAGATCATAACAATTTTTTGATCATTCATAGTCAGTCTAAAATATTTATTAAATATTTATGAGAGTCAGGCACTGTACTAAGGACTGGTCATTATTAGGAACAAAACTTATTATAAGTGATATATACATGATGACTTCAATTATTATTGAAATAGGTAAGTCTATTTACTATGATTTTAAATGGCCCTAAATTGCTGTGTTTTTCGATCTTTTGTCAAGTTTTATAACTTCTATCAGACTAAAATCTACTGGATCTCAGATCTTTCAGAAGAAATAATAGCCATCTCTTACTATCATCTGTCCTTATTTGATTGACAGTTTCAACTTTCCTCTGTCAAGGGAAATCAAATAACTCTGCTTAACAGAACTTTATGTAAAATGAAATCAAAAAGTTTTAGTGAGGTCTTCTAGTCATTTCCTATAAAATTGATGGACTTGATTGTAAAGATTTGGTGAAAGCCACCTCTTTTGTTCAGTTTTTAATTCTTTTCTGGAGAGTTGAGCCTGCCAGGGATCTAACTCTGGATAAGTGGGATATTCTTTGTACTTTCATTTCCTCATCTATATAATGAAAGAATTGAACCAAAAAACCTTTGAGGTCTTCTATCTCTAGATCTATTTTCTATCCTCATATAAGAAATATCACATTCAAAGATTTTCTTCCTTTCTCTGTTTCTCTAAGAGACAGTCTGACTCTTAAGACTCTTAGAATGGGATATTCAAGAAGGATGCAAATTTATTATATACAACTTGTTATTCATTTTAAATATAATAAAATTATCACGTAGCTTTTTTTTTCCTACTAGCCTTCCACCTTAGAGATAGGTACTGTTTGACACAAATATGTATACATATACAAAATCATTCTATACATCCTTTTACTTATCGTTTCTTTCTCTGAAGACTGAATCTTCCTTTATTGGTCTTAGTAAACCTATTTGTTACACATTGCTTTGTTTGATTTTTGTCAGTATTATTCTTTGGAGCTAATAGGATCTTTTTAGAATTGATTGTGTAACTTTTCAGATGATCATATATAAGTTTATAGAATCCAAGAGGTCTCGTGGCTGAAATGCCCAAATCAGAATTAAATAAAATTTAAAATAGCTTTTAGCTAACAAGACTGAAATGAAATTTACCATTAACCTAGTACCTGTTTTCAAGTCTTTAGGTTAATGCTAAATAGAATACAGTACCTGCTGCTAGAAATAATAATGCTAAATGACTTTGTTCTCCAAAGAGCATGTTTCATTTGGTGAATTAATGTTGATGGCAATTGGATTTTTAAGTAGAATGATAGAAAATGGATTTTTAAATGGCATCACAGAGTTAGGCAGCACTTACAGAGCTAACTTGAATCAGTTCCTTTGCCTGGGGTTGAAAAATATAATTAAATGCTTAGAACAATAAAACAAAGGAATAAAAAATGTGTGCTTAGGCTTCAAATAGACAAAAAGCACCTCTTAGTTCAAGTTTGATTTGGGGATGACAATAATCATTTAAAAAGGAGACCAATTTTGCCCTAACATAGGAATGACAGACAATAAGGATACATAAGCGCTTAGCATTTCTGGACTTGTACTACCCTGCCACCCCAACTAGAAGTGTGTCTGTTCAGTAGAACATCAGAGTGTAATCTTAGTTTATGTCTATGAGGTAGATGTATACAGTAGTGCCATATTTTATAGTGATTTGTGTTTAGAGGAGTACCTCTGATGGCCTATGAAATGATTTATGTCTAGCTGAGAGCTGAGTTTCCAATTCTGATCTAGGAAACATCTCATTCTTCAGGATGGCTCCCATTGTGCCTTCATGCTGCAAATAAAGGCACACCTAGCAACATAATAATGGGTTGACCATAGATGTTTATGTGAAATAATATTACATATGGCCAACGTGTTCTGTAATAGTCTAAATGTAAGAAAACACAAACTGAAGTAGCTCTGGGGCAGGGTAAGTCCTGCTTAGTTCTTCTCGATTCTTCTCATCAGACTTGTTTCTTTTATGGCTCTTGTTCCTGAACAAGCAAGCACTGAAGCTGAAACACAGTCACACCTACGTCCTACTTTATCCCTTCAGATGGAAGTCATCTTTCCTGGTCTTACATAAGAGAACAGCAAGCAGATATGACAGACATTGGCTATTATTTCAATCTCTTGCTGTCCCCCATAGGAGTGGGAAGTTTTTTTTTTTTTTTCTTTCAGGGAAAACCTCCTTATTTTATAGATGGAAGGAAAGAAGTCATTCAGAGAAACAATGGTTCTATATCATACTCTCCATGTTATAATAGTGGCCATCATCCATTTCAGTACTCCATCCTATTCATTTCTTCTACAATGTGCCACCAGGTGGGCAGTCCAAGTGCAGGTGTAGAAAAGATAAAAGAGTCCTCAGTCAGAAAAAGAAAATATGTCTTTACCATTACTTAATAGATTTTATTTTCCAAGTCCAGACCAACAGAGGGAAACTATTTTCTTTCAGACACCTGCCTGAATATTCAGGAAGCTGCTACCAGGGAATGGTCTTGACTATTAATGGATGGTTAGCATAGAAACAATGGCACCTGATTGAGCCACCTGTGATTCTCTAGTTTAAATGAAGTTCTTTCCTTAAATACTAATATAAACTTGGAATTATAGCACTACAGTTGCAAGATATAAATGAAGAGATACAACATCGAGCAAGATTTAGAGATATACAGACACCTAGGTACAAATTAAATATCTTTTTTTCTCATTAGACTTAACTTGGTCCAATCATTACTCAATTATAATAGGAGCTTGCTTTAGAACCAATATTGTCTTTTAAGCCTTATAATCACCCTGAGAAGAAGGTGCTATTATTATCCTCCATTGTATATATGAGAAAACTGAGGAATATAAAGGGCAAATAACTTGCTCAAGATCATATATGTCTATTAAATGTATGAATCAGGATTTGAACTCAAGACTTCCTGACTCTAGGCCAAGTTCTCCATTCACTGAACTCTTCTAGCTGCCTCTGGATGACAAACTGACTAGAACTAGGTAGAAAAATAACCTTACCTCTGGTTGCCAGAGACTTGAGTTTTATTTGCTTTAATAATATTTGGTTTCTTATTCCCTCCCTCTTGTTTTACAAACAGCTTCATTATCTAAAATATTTGAACTATCAGGTTTTTGCTTTCTACTATTAGATGGAAAGTTTTAAATAGCTCCTCTTTTCCAGTTAACTTACTGCTTTATCCTGCTTACTCTCCATCTTTTTTATGTTTCTCACTGCTTCTATTTTTTATGATGGCCACAACAGCAAAGCAGAGAGGAGTCAAGAGATCATCTGGCTAGCCCAGGCTCTGTGGAGGAAGAACTGTGTGACTGACTGTCTCTTACATTTAGTTTCTTTGGTAATATTCTTTCATATGACCTTTCTTCAGTTAACTTACTATTTTCTGTGTGTGTCAAAGCATATTGACAACCTTCACAAGCATTTTTTTTTGTTTTTTTGTTTTTTGTGTTTTTTTTTTGAGGCTGGGGTTAAGTGACTTGCCCAGGGTCACACAGCTAGGAAGTGTTAAGTGTCTGAGACCAGATTTGAAATCAATCTTCCTGACTTCAGGGCTGGTGCTCTATCCACTGAGCCACTTAGCTGCCCTTAGCTTTTTTTTTTTAAGGCTCTGCTCCCTGTCCTAACATCTTAAAGCAGAATTGGAACAAAATAGTTTTCAAATGAATCTCTATTTTAATTTCTTTAATGGCTACTTAAATAAGGCAGCTTTCCTCTGTATTTATCTTTCCCCAAATGTTCCATATGGTTCCGCAATCAATTTTCCTCTAAATATTTTCATTTGGCTTATTATCTATTATCGGCAAGTAACCATGATGGGCATGTTTGACAAAATGATTTTAAGCCAAATTTCAAGATATAGTAACTAGTTTATCTGGCCAAGATATAATTCCTTCTGTTTAATTAGACAAGATATTAAATTGTGTTAGCTGGGAAAGGGAACCAAAATATGTCTATTCCTTTAAAATTAACTTATTTCTTGACAGCATTATATTTTATTTATCTATAATATCTTTTGTAAAACAGTAACACAAAACTTTGAAAGTTTATCTTTGATAAAGGTGTCATTTTTAAACTCTATAGAGAATTGATTCAAATTTATAAGAATGCAAGTCATTCACCAATTGATAAATGGTCAAAGATCTGAATAGACAATTTTAAGATGTAGAAATTAAAACCATTTCTAGTCATATGAAAAGATTCTCAAAATCACTATTGATCAGATAAATGATAATTAAGACAACTTTGAGGTACCATTGTATATCTCTCAGATTGGCTAAGATGACAAGAAAGGATAATGATAAATAAAAAATAGGGGATGTTGGAAAATTGGGACACTAATACACTGTTGGTGGAGTTGTGAACTGATCCAACTATTCTGGAGAGCAATTTGGAACTATGCCCAAAGGGCTATCAAACTGTGCATACCCTTTGATCCAGCAATGTCTCTATTGGGCCAAAGAGATCATAAAAGAGGGAAAGGGACCCACATGTGCAAAAATGTTTGTGGCAGTCTTTCTCATAGTGGCAAGAAACTGGAAACTGAGTGGATGTCCATCAGTTGGAAAATGGTTGAATAAGTTATGGTATGTGAATGTTATGGAATATCATTATCCTATAAGAAACAATCAGCAGGATGATTTGAGAGAGGCTTGGAGAGACTTCATGAACTGATGCTAAGTGAAATGAGCAGAACCAAGAGAACATTATATACAGAAACAAGAAGATTATGTGATGATCAACTCTGATCAATGTGGCTCTTTTTCAACAATGAGATGATAAAAGCCAATACTAAAAGACATGGGATGGAGAAAGCAATTAACATCCAGTGAGAGAACTGTGGGGGCTAAATGTGGATCACAACACAGCATTTTAACTTTGTTGTTGTTGTTTGCTTGCTTGCTTTTTGTTTTCTTTCTCATTTTTTTCTTTTTGATCTGATTTTTATTGTGCAGCGTGATAAATGTGGAAATATGTATAGAAGAATTGCATATGATTATTTGCTGTTTAGAAGAGGGGGGTGGGGGAAAGGGAAGGAGAAACATTTGGAATACAAGATTTTGCAAGGGTGAATGTTGAAAACTGTCTTTGCATATTTATTTTTGACTTGCTATTTCCATTTAATTCAAAAGAATTTTATTGCCACTGTTGTTAATTCTATTGGACCACCCAAACTAATATCCTTCCTCAATCTAGATTTTTAGCTACTCACTTAATTCTTATACAGTCTCTGGGAAGACTATTTACCGTGTACATGTGATTCCTTGGACCAGTTGGTGAGCCCTGTTAAAGGTACTTTGTAGGTCTTAAGGTGAACTTCAGATTACATTTATTGTTTCCTAGTCAAATAGCAGACACAATTAGTTCAAAGTCATAAAATTTAATGAAATAACATATTTAAGAAAAGTACCAGTAAAAAAAAAAATACTCCCTATAAATCCAAGGCACGTGCTTACAGATATATACAACTTAATTTACCATCAATTGCTCTGCTTGGTTTCAGCTTCAAGAACATCATGGACCCTTCTGACAATTCTCCCTCATCCCTTTTTAGCTTCCTTTTCTGTATTGCTTTCCCCCCTTAGATTATAAATTTGTTGAGGGTTGTCTTTTTCTTTTTTTTTATTATCCTTTACTTTTTGTATCTCTAGAGCTCAGCATAGAGCTTAACACATAATAGGTGTTTGATAAATATTTATTTACTACTGATAGTTATCAATGGGAAAAATGAGGATATGGAGATGTTATCTGAATTTCTCTGGACAAGCCCACTTCTCTTAACATGGAGACATATTTGAGATACCTTTCAAACATTCCCAGTTTTCTGATTAGCATCCTGTACTACACAGGTGGTGGTGATAGGGAGGTGGTTAGTCTCCTTTGATAGACTACCTGTATATTTAAAATTTGAGGGACCAATCCATTTATTCTCTTTTCCCAGCACATTCTTTCTTCTGGTTTCTTTAGCAACTTTTATCTGGTTCATCCCAGTTCACCTGCAGTGTGGACACCATGATCTCAACCAGTGAGAGGGAATGGATTTCCCTCCTCTTGCTCCCTCTCTTTTACTCCAAGAAATGGGAGGGTCTAGGAATGTTTGCTTCTGTTTTGTTTGTCCTTCTCAGTTTCAGGTGCTAGTGGGGATCTTCATGGGACCAGGAGCTGCATTGTAGTCACCATGGAGCCAAAAGAGTGCATCTAGACACTCTGACATGGAAACCCTGAGAAGCCAGCATGTCTATGGCCCAAGCCCAAGGAGATATGGAAGTAAGTTTATTCTCTGGGAATTAGACTTGGAACTGAGACTGTTCCCTCCAATCAAACTAAATTATTACTTTAATCCCCTTCCCCTTCCCAGAGATTAAAGTTGGTAAAGTTGGGGAGGAGGAGTAGCCTCTCACAGGTTAGGGAAGTACATTTGCATATTTGTGGTGGTAACTTTCGAACTAAAGGCTTCTGTATAAAAGCTAATCTGATTGCATTAATGGCTAACTGGAGTAGGGAAGACCTTTCCTTACAATAGAGGGAACACTATTGCTGGGGGTTGGAGATGTTTGCAAAGAGCCTAGACCACTCCCTCAGATCCCCATAAAGATACCGGAGAATCTTGACGGAAGAGTGAAATTTGACCTTCCTGACCTACTAGGTTATGAGAGTCACAGTAGGAGTACCCAGGTAGGAAACGTATATGGCAAAGGTATACTCGTGTACAGCAGCTCAACCCTATGATTCCGCAGGAATGCTAATGCCTTCTGGTGATGTAATCCTGTGATTCTTCCTGGGCCTGTTTTTAGCTGCTCTTGTGAGACAAGCCCTTTCTGTTGGCTGTTTTTTTGTTTTTGTTTTTGTTTTTCCTCTAGGTCTCACAAGGTCATTGCTTGACAGGCTCATCATCAGTGCTATTGGCTGTCAGACATGTCTCCTCTGGACACAAACTTGTGGACATTTTTTCTTCTTTCAAATCCAAAATTCATCTGGTGTTCTCAGCTGAGATCCTACTTCTTCCCTATAATGGAAGAGTGGTTTTTTTTCCATCTTTCTTTTTGCCTTAAGCTCAGAAGCTTCTTGTTAACTCTTTTAGAAAGGTAGAACTTTCAAACACCTAGTCTTCAGATTTGGGGGACAAGAAAACAAAAAAAAAAAAAATACAAAAAAAAAAAACAAAAACCAACCACATTAGTGGCTATTTTTTTCCATAAGGAGGGTCTATTTTCAGATGCATTTGCTGAAACAATTGTTTTCCTCCACAAAAGGATTAATCCCAGATTCTGGCTTTTTGGAACTCTAAACAGTTCTAGGTATCAGCTATCCAGATAAGAGGCTTAATCCTGTTTTTACCCTAGATTATTGCTCACCCAGGGTAGGATCTTTGTCAAATGCCTCCATCAGAATTAGGGTCAGGACTTCCTGTTAGTTTCTTACTTATTTCTTCTTGGGGGTAATTTACATATAGCCCCCCCCAGAGCTGAGTCTTATTCCTTTTGGTAGTTCGGAGGCTTTCACTGAACCAATTAATGCCATTAAGTAGGGTTATACCTGTAATTAAAGCTGTTTGCTATATTCTTTTTCTCTTGTCACATTTATTAAATCTTATCTACTAGGCTATTTGTTATACGTAGTACTGAGGGGCACATTAATGATGATGATGATGATGATGATAGCAAGCATTTATATATCACTCTTCATCTAGCAAAATATTGTACAAAAATAATTTCATTTGATCTTTACCACAATCCTAGAAAATGGGTGCTATGGTCATCCTCATTTCACAGATTAAGAAACTGAGAATCAGATAGGTTGTGACTTGCCCAGAGTTACACAGCCAGGTGGGACAACAGATAGAGAGCTGGACCTTAAGTGAAAAGATTCAAATTCAAATTTGACCTCAAACACTTTCTAGCTTTGTTAATATGGGCAAGTTACTTGAGTTCTGTCTGCCTCAGTTTCCTCAATTATAAAATGAGAATAATAATATGTCTCAGGGTAGTTGTAAAAATAAAATGAATTTTTTATATAAAGTGTTTAGCACAGTTCTTGGTGTATAGTAAGTACTACATAATAAACTAGTTATTATTCTGATGATGTAAGTATCTGAGAACTCCAGTTATTCTGAGCCCAAGTCCAGCATACTGCACCAGGGATATCAAACATTGAACTTCAGGATATTGCTGCACCAAAGTACCCCTGGGTAGTCTGGAATAAAGGGAGTGAGAGTTCTGCTAACTTTCCCCCTAGTTAGACCACATCATAGGATTGCATTCATGTTGGGGCATTGCATTTTAGGAAGGACTTTAAATAAGCTGAAAGAGGTTCATATGAGAGATGATAAGAGGACAGGAAATCATGGCAGACAGGGATCAATGGAGGGAATTACCAATATATGGATGATAAAAGAGTAGAATTGGGGGGAAGGGAGAACTGTTAAAGTATTTGAAGGGATTTCCCGTGGGAAGGAATTTGATTTGTTCTTTTTTGATTCCAGACAAAAGAACAAGGAACATGGGTTCAAATGTCCCAAAGCTTGGGGTTTTATGTAATAATAATAATTTTAAAAAACCTTTCTAAACTATGAGAACTGTTTCATGAAGAAATAGCTACCATAGAAAGAGAGGATTGGCTTCCTATCAATGGAGGTCTTTAGGCTGAATGAAGCTTTGCCGGGGATTATAGAGAAAGTCTCTCTATGAGACCTTTTCCAACTCTGTGCCTTGCATGATGACAACTACATAAGTATGAGGTAATGAGACAGGGTTAGAGAAGATTTTCTCCACCAGTGCACTGTTTTCCCTATTCTGGCAACTTGAATTTATTTTTAACAATGATTTGCTAGAGTCACTCATTGATTTTATCTTTATTGCTTAGTGCCAAGGAATAACACTGATACTGTGAATTTCAAAGCAGTTGGGAATGAAAGGAGAATAAGAGGGATGGGATAGGAGTGGGGGGAAGGCAGCATTTACCTAGCTTCCCTATATATGGAATTGGCCCAGACCTCAGAGTAAGCATTTTCTAAGAATAATATAGTGTTTAGTACTCCAATCCTCTCCACTCCCTTTGTTGTTTGCCTACAGGGAGATATAATGGATGATAAAATAAGGCCTGATGGAAGCTTGAACAGGTGTGGACAACAGATAGTAGTCAGGAGGCTTTTATATGGGAAACTCCCCTCAGTGCTGTGGAACATGTCATTTTGAAACAGATGTTTTGAACAATTTTCCCTGCAGGGGAAGAAACAATATCTAAATTAAGAAACTAAAGAGTGTGTGTATATATATATATATATATATATATATATATATATATATATATATATATATATGTATATATATATATACACACACATATATGAATATGTGTACATGTGTGTGTTTGTGTGTGTGTATATATATATTATATATATGTTGTGTATATGGATTAACTGTTGTATGTTATAGTAACTTTTAAATAAATATACTTGGATTTTTTAATGGTTGTAAGGAAAACTTGCTTGATATTTACAAGACTTAGGCAAGTAATAAAGAAGATTAAACCAAATAAAAATGAACTTGTTATTAGTCTTATATTTCAAGGGCTTGTGTGTGTTTACAGTAACTCATGTAGCTTCAGTTTATTCTCACTTTCTGTATATTAAATACTGTCTCTGTGTCTCATAGGTAGTTCAATCAATGTTATTATTTTTTGTTGTTGTTGTTTTTCTTGAGGGTTTGTTTGTTTTATTTGTTTTTTCAGGAATGAATTTTGTAAAGAGGTTTGTTGGGAAATACCTGTTGTGTCAAAATAAAATCTAATAGTAATTTTTTTAAAAGTTAGATAAATCAATTAACTTCACTTTCTGGCAAAGAAAATTCAGATTTTTGGATAAATGAAGATAGAATTGAGGACACTTAATTCTCTGGGGACATATCCTATTTTAGTTAGTAAGTAGTTTACTTACCTAATGGGAATTAACTTCTCCTGAATTGTGTCTACATACTGCAAAGTATTAGCTATTTTTTGCAATATTTAGTGTCTTATGAGAGGCTTTGTAGCAGATTGGATAGAAGACCAGCTTTGGAGTTAAGAAGACTTATATTTTTATATTATTCCCTTTAATACAATTTCCATTCTTACCAAACTGGCTTTTTCGCAGTTCTTCACACACAACATGCCATCTCCTGTCCCGGTTGTCTTTGTACAAATTATTATCCACATTAGGAGTGTACTCCCACCTTACTTCTCTTTTTAAAAATCTTGACTTTCTTTATGGCTCAAAAAGGGCACCTTCTCCACAAAATCTTTCTGCGTCTCCTAGTTGCAAGTCAAATGAAATCTCCATGCTAAATAAATTAGGACATATATATATATATATATAGATAGATATAGATATAGATATAGATATATCTATATCTATATCTACATCTATATATATATATGTGTGTGTGTATGAGTGTTTATATGTATATATGTAAGATACATATGTTTGTATTGTCTACATATAAACACATAAACACAAAGTACTAAGACTTCATGTATATATGTGCAAACAAACCATATATTAATTATATTTTACATATACATGTATACTTTGGTGTATATCTATACACTATGCAGAATATATTTACGTATGCACACATCTTTTGGGATCACCTGTATGTGTGTATACATGCACACAAATATGTCTATGTATGTGCAAGTATAGACATATATTCATATGTTATATTGAATTGTATAAATAGACACAAATGCATATATTAAATAAGTACAAAGTGATTTGGAAGGGGATGCCCTAGACAAGCGGTTATATATGTATGTATTGTGTGTATGTTGGTACATATGCACATGTGCAGATATCTGCACAATGCGATATTTGAATAGGTTGCACAGTTGACAGAGTACTTATAGCGAGCTGTCGTCTCTAGAAGCTGCCGGATCGCTCTCTGGGAAGAGATCTGCTGTGTCTACTCAAATCTTTAAGACAGATTCTTCTTCCTGTAGTGAACTGTTGTCTCCAGGCAGTTGCTGTTAACTCTTGTCCTTAGAAGTGACTTCCCTTCCTGCAGAGAGCCCCGTCAGGCCTGATGTAATGCAGAGAGTCTCCTTCTTGTCTCTGGGAGTCCTCTCTTTTATTCTCCCAGAGAATGGGCGTGGGATAATGCAAGGGCTTCTGGGAAGAACCACCCCAGCCAATGAGCTTGCCCCCTCTATCAAGTCAACCTGAGTTCTCACCTTGTAATTGTCCAGAAAACCTCAGTTCTCACTTAGTAATCCTAACATCTCCCCCTTTCTTTTGATTTAGAACATAGGACAGTCATGACCTTGAAACATAAATCCATCAATATGGGAAGTATTACAGATAATTACATAAATTACATAAGCACATAGTAACATAGTAACGTAACACATGCTAGAAGTATATAACATAATCATAATCAAATAATCATAAATTGAAAATTTATAAATGTCCATAAGTCCATTGTCCATTAGTCTCATCTTGTGTGAGGAAGTCCAATGATTCCTGCTGGTTTTTAAAGTTCTTTAACAGTCTTCTTATTATTCATGATCTTTCAGTGTCAGATGTTTCTTAGATCTTCTCCTTTATTTTGAGGTCTTTCTCTTTTTCTGTCTCTCTCTGGTGGACAAGGCGAATATGACTCGTTGGCACCCATCTGATTCCTTCTCCTGCTGAAGAAATACAAGCAAACCCTCTCCCCCAGGCAGTTAACCTATCTGGTCCCTTCCATTCACCACTTTCTGGATCTCTCCACATCACCTGGCGATTATCTAAGGACAGTGGAGATGCTCTCACTGGACACTGCCCTTCTGGTGGGTTATAAAACCTGTCTGCTGGAGCCAGTGCATCTTTGTCAAAAATTAGAAAATTAATGGTATAGAGAACTAAATTTAGAAGTTCCCTAGGGCTACCTGTGGCTCCCCCTTTCTTTTGTTTTTGGAGGAGTGTCTTAATATCTCTGTTTCTTCTCTCTACTATTGCCTGCCCTTGAGGATTAAAGGGTATGCCCGTGGTATGTAAAATCTTATACTGTGCACAAAAGTGTGTAAAATGTTTGGACGTATATGCAGGTCCATTGTCTGTTTTTATTGCTTGTGGCACACCCATAATTGCAAAAGCTTGTATAAGGAATTCAGTGACCACTCGGGCTGTCTCTTTTGCTGCTGGCATTGCAAATGTGAATCCTGAAAAGGTGTCTACCACGACATGAATAAAAGATAGACGACCAAAAGATTTATAATGGGTCACATCCATTTGCCAGATTTCATTGGGTCTCAAACCACGAGGATTCTTCCCTGGAGGGAATGTAGGAGCGTGGAAAGGAAGACAAGCCGTACAGCTTTTTACTATGCTCCTAGCTTCCTCTCTTGTGATTCCAAATTGTAAACGTAAAGCTCGAGCAGCCTGATGATATTTAGAATGAGATTCTTGTGCTTCCTGAAATAAAGGACTACTGGCTAACATGGTTAGAAGGCTATCTGCCTTTGAATTTCCATCAAAAATGGGACCTGGAAGTCCACTATGTGAGTGGACATGCAAGATATAAATCTTGCCTGGATGTTTTCTCACTTGCTCTTGAAGTTCCTTAAAGAGCTGATAAATATTGGAGGCTGCAAATTTTATTTGGGCTGTGGCAATTCTTTGTACTATACCTACTGAATAGGCTGAATCAGTAATTATATTTACGTCTCCTGGGTAATAATTAAGAGCTAGCATGATAGCAAATAATTCATTCTGTTGAGTGGATTGAAAAGGAGTCCTGATTACTCTCTTTATGGTTAAATCATGAGAGTATATGGCACAAATATTTTCTTTGGAGGCATCTGTAAAGATTGTTGGTCCTTTAAGAGGAACCTTAGAAACCTTTTCTTCAAAAATCCATCGCCAATTATGTAGTAGCCGGGTAATCTTTAATGGAGATCCATGTGCAAAATTTGGAGCGGTGGCCAATAAAATTTGCCATTCTGGGATGGTCTCACAGCATACATTAATCTGTGCGTTAGTATAGAATGTGTATATTTTTTCAGGACTTATCCCAGATAATTGTGTTACTCTCTTAATAGCCTTTAATAAAATCCTAGCCACAAGCACTGGGTAAGGTGTAAGGCTTTGTTCTGGTTGTGCTGGGAGGTTCACCCACTCAATCACTCTGTCTCCTTGATGAAGGACTGCTGTGGGTGCCTCTTTTGTAGCAAAAACTGATATTTCCAAGGGTTTTTGAGTGACTCTTTCAACCACATTGGATAAAGCCAGTTCAACTTCTCTCAAAGCCTTTTGTGCTTCTTTTGTAAGCTGGCGTGGTGAATTTAAAGCACTGTCTCCCCTTAAAATGTCATAGAGAGGTTGTAGTTGATTGGTAGTTAAGCCTAACACTGGACGCATCCATTGGATATCTCCTATTAATTTTTGAAAGTCATTTAAGGTGTTCAACTTCTCTGTTCTTAAAGAAAGCTTTTGTACTGTGAGTGTCTTAGGATATACTTCATATCCTAAATATTGAAAAGGAGCATGTCTTTGAATTTTTTCTGTAGCTATATGCAGTTTGTAGTACTTTAATGTTTCCATGGTCCTTTGTAGACATGCCTCTAACATTTGTTCCTCAGGTGCACATCCCAAAATATCATCCATATAATGTAACAATATTACTTTTGGAAAGGCTTTTCTTACTGGAGCAAGAGCAGCTGCAACATACATTTGGCACATAGTAGGGCTGTTTTTCATTCCCTGTGGCAAAACTGTCCATTCATATCTTTTATAAGGCTCAGCCAAATTAACACTAGGCACTGAAAAAGCAAATCTTTTCATATCCTCCTTATCTAGAGGAATAGAATAGAAACAATCCTTAATGTCTATAACCCATAGAGGCCATTCTCTTGGCAACTGAGTAGGAGATGGAAGTCCAGGCTGAAGAGTTCCCATAGTTTCCATCTGTTCATTTACTCTTCTTAGATCAGTTATCATCCTCCATTTTCCAGATTTCTTTTTCACCACAAATACTGGGGAATTCCAAGGACTTAGAGAAGGCCGCAAGTGTCCTTGGTCAAGTTGTTCTTGCACTATGTCTAATAAGGCCTGAATTTTATCACTTCTTAAGGGCCACTGTTCTACCCACACTGGTGAATCAGTCTTCCACTGAATAGGAACTGGTGAAAGTGCAGGTAGGCCTTCAACAGCAGCCCTGCCTAAAAAGCCGAAGTGCTTATTTGTAATCCTATCTGCTGTAAAATGTCTCTTCCCCACAGATTGATGGGGATTTTTTCAACCACAAAAGGAGTAAAAGCTCCTGTTTCTCCTTCAAATACCCATCTCAAAGGCCTAGCACTAACTTCTGCTGCTATTGATCCTCCCACCCCAGACATATAGGTGTCTGCTTTAATCTTTGGCCAGTGACCAGGCCAATTGGCACCTCTAATAACTGTACGATCTGCACCCGTGTCTACCAATCCTTCAAATGGTATTCCGTTTATATAAATAGTAAGCATAGGTCGGTCAGCTGTCACAGCTGCTGTCCAATATATTCCTGGATTTTGTTCATTGGAGTCAAAATCTAGGCGACTATCACTAGGTTGCTTATTAGGGGTCCGTAACAATAAGCCTGATGCTACTACTTCTCCTGGTTGATAAATCACACGTTGTCTGCCTGTGTTAGTGACTGGGATATTAGATACACGTTCTCCAGTCTCCCACATCAGTGTATGGATGGACACTGTTTTGTAGGCACTCTCAGAAGGTGAAATGGTCAAGCCTACTGTGCCTGGAGGCAAAGGATCCATAGGCTCAACAGGAACAGATTTCACTTCTCCAGGGAGTATCTCGGTAGTCTCTACTGCACACAACTCTATTTTTCCTAATTTCAATCCCTTTCTTCCATCTGATTGCCTTTTGGCTGATTGATCGTGTCTTAAAATTCTCTGGATGTAACCTCGGCTGCCATCATGCCCCACTTGGGGGGCTGAAGCTGGGCCCCACCTGTCATTTCCCTGTGTCAATCTACATTCGGAGGCCCAGTGGAGGCCCTTGTGACATTTTGGACATGGAGTTTTAGGTCTTCTCTCACCCTGTCTTCTCACTGTATCTCCATATCTACACTGAGCTCTTAGATGCCCAATTTTTCCACATTGAAAACATCGCCGAGTTTCTCTAGAAGGCCCTTGCCAGGAGGGACCCTGTCTTTCCACATTCATCATTGTCCGGGTGTAAAAAGCATTTGTTCCCACTGTAGCACAGCGTCTTATGATCTCCTCTAAAGGAGCATCTTTGTCTAATCCCCATATAATTCTTTTGCAAATCTCATTGGCATTTTCCTTAGCCAGATGTCTGGTCATTATTTCTGTAGCTGAATTTTCTCCAATAGTTCTTTTGACAGCAGTTTGCAAACGTCCCACAAAATCTGCAAAAGGTTCATTGGGACCTTGCTGTATTTTAGTGAAAGCCTCTCCACGATCTTTCTGTCCAGGAAGGACACCCCAAGCTTTTATTGCAGCCTTAGCAATTTGTTCATATATTGTCATAGTATAATTAATCTGTTCCGAATTCTCTCCATATTGACCTTCACCAGCTAAGTGCTCAAAAGTGAATTGTGTGTTAACTCCTATTTCCAAATTGCATCTGACTTGAATTTTACATAATTCATGAAATTCCGCAAGCCATAATAAATTTTCTCCAGGCTCCAGACATGTCCTTGCTATGGATTTCCAATCATTCGGGGTTAGGACTTCATAAGACAAACCATCTAGTAACATTTTGACATAAGCTGATGTAGCCCCATAAAGGGTACAACCTTTTTTCAAATCCTTAATTGTATTCAAATCTAAAGGTGCATATCTTCTCCTTTTTTTACCTACAGAGTCAGTATTTTCAATCACAGGATATGCATGTATAAAATCACTTATATCCTGTCCTTCTCTCTTAGCTTTAACCAATGCTTTTTCTAATCTTGTCATAGGCTTAGGCTTCTTCACAGGCAATTCTGTTTGTGTTTCTGCCTCTTCCCCTCTTTCTTCCTCCATCTCTGAAGCTGGGGTTGATGTGGGCCTGTCAATAATCTGTTCTCTAGGCAGGGTTGAAGCTTCTTCAAGAGAATCATACCATAATTCCTCATTTAAATCCTCTTGCTCTAGGGCAAGATCTTGATCTTTCCTTTTTTCCTCACACTTCCTCCTCTGTTCATTTTTAGAACTTTTCCTTCTCCTACAACTTGCTTGATAGTTTAAGGCTAATTGAACTATGTTGTAGATATAAAATACTTCTGCAGAAATTGAACGAGGCCCATTTTTTGCTTGAAATTCTTTCATTTCATATCCCACTAGCTTCCATTTATCTACATCTATCTTTTCTTCCTCTAAGAACCAAGGGGATGTGCGTCTTAATGCAGCCAAGAGTTTAGCAATCTGTACCCAGGTTACAAGTAAACTCTGCTCCTCAATTATGTTGATTATACTCTCAATAGTACCACTCCTGAATGGGGGTGGAGCTGAGGTTGCTTCTGGGGCTGGGGTTGAGTCGGCTGAGGTCCAGGGATTGAATTTAGCTAACATCTGCCCCATTTCAGCTATAAGAGATTCCTCGTTTAGCCCTTAACAAGTTAAGTTCCTTATTTATCTATTAGCACGCTCACTTAATCTTTAACAAAGTTTCCTCGTTACTCACGGTTCTGGGTCAGAGAGACTGAGATCTGGATGGGAGGCTTTTCCACTGGAATCCGGACACGGCACCAAATTGTGAAGGTCTGGTCTAGCTCCTCTTGTCAGGATAGGCAAATGTCCTTGCCCCACGTGTGGACGCCAATTATAGCGAGCTGTCGTCTCCAGAAGCTGCCGGATCGCTCTCTGGGAAGAGATCTGCTGTGTCTACTCAAATCTTTAAGACAGATTCTTCTTCCTGTAGTGAACCGTTGTCTCCAGGCAGTTGCTGTTAACTCTTGTCCTTAGAAGTGACTTCCCTTCCTGCAGAGAGCCCCGTCAGGCCTGATGTAATGCAGAGAGTCTCCTTCTTGTCTCTGGGAGTCCTCTCTTTTATTCTCCCAGAGAATGGGCGTGGGATAATGCAAGGGCTTCTGGGAAGAACCACCCCAGCCAATGAGCTTGCCCCCTCTATCAAGTCAACCTGAGTTCTCACCTTGTAATTGTCCAGAAAACCTCAGTTCTCACTTAGTAATCCTAACAAGTACTAGGTTTGGAATGAGAAAGATTCATCTTCCTACATTCAAAGCTGGTATCAGATACTAGCTGTGTGAATCTCGGGCAAGTCACTTAACTCTGTTTACTTCAGTTTCCTTATCTGTAAAATGAACCAGAGAAGGAAATGGCAATCTACTCCAATATCTTTGACAAGAAAACACCAAATAGGGTCATAAAGAGTCAGACACAACTAAACAACAAATGGACATACACACATAACGCAGACATATGTATAATATCTATGTATGCATGTGTGCACACCTGTGCGTGTATCTATATGTATTTAAAAACATGTCTCTCCCATAAATTTTATAACATCCTGGATCAACACATCCAAATTCTAGATCCAATCAAGAGAAGACTCTCATGGATCTTTATGCTTTTTTTTGCTTAGAACCTAAAGACAAAAAGCCTGACAACCTTCTAGTCATTTGTATTTTTCTCCTGTTCTCAGAGCTATCATTGCACCTTCCTCCTCCCATCCCCCAATTGAACCAGGTACTAGGGAAACCAGTATAAAGAATGAAATAATCTCTACTTGCAAGGAGTCTTTATTCTAAGAGGGAATGTTTATATATAAATGTATGTAGAATAAATATAAGAAGAATAAAAGAAAATTAGTTAAATATATGGTAGTATAAGAGGAAAGGAACAATTCTTTTGTTTTAATAAATGTTGAATTATAATGCTAAGACATTTAGAGTATATAAGTTTGTACTGATATTGACTATTTCCTTGTTTATTATTCTTTTAAATTTTTTTAATATTTTCTTTTTCTTTTACCAGATAGGATGTAGAGGACTGTAGATATTGGGGAACATTGAGAAAAGTATACTTGAAGCAAAGATATGTACATCAGGGTGTTAACTCAAGGTGATTAATGAGATGAGGATTCTGTAGTTCACATATACTTAGTACTTAATATGGTGATGTAATGGTTCTAGAGTTGGCACATGCTTAGTGTACTGTAGTGATGCAATTGTATTAAGGTATATAAGGGCTGAGAGGACTTGACAAAGAGACACAAGAGAGACTTGAGAGAGAGTATGTTCCAGCTTGATCTCAGACTCCAGACTCCAGAGAAAGCTAGCCCCAGATAATTCTGTAGCATAACTGCAACTCCCAGTTTTAAAAATTCACTTAAAGCATAGTAATTTTTTCATCCTTTCAGTTTTATTTTATGCATGTCTTTGTTTTTTTTTAAATATCTTTCTTGTAAAACTAAGATTTTGCTTTCTTATCTAAGTTTTTTTTTTTTTTTTTTATTGTTTAATCCATTTATATTTAAGGTGTTGAATTAGGTTTATATTTTCCTTCATTTGTTTCTAATATCGAAGATTCTATTTCTCCCTTTCCACTATAAATGCATTACTACTTTTCTTCTTTTACTTTAGCTTAATATATTTTAAGGTGGTCCAATTCCCATTGCCTTTTTCCCCTGAGCCCCATTTCTCTTTTTCCATTTGTTATCCCTTTTCCTTTGGAATTTTGCTTATTAGTTCTTTTTTCTTTCCTGCTTTTGTTCTGATTATTTAATTTTTCCTCAGTTAAGAAGATTTTTCCTTTTCCTCCCCTTCATGGAGTCCTGCTCATTAGTTTTAAAATTACATTTTTGCTCCCCTTTCTAGAGAATATTTCTCTCTTCATTATCTGTCTTTTTCTACCTACCCTAGAACCTTTCTCTGCTTTACAGAACCTGTGCTTATCTAACCCCTCTCTATTCCCTGAATTACTCATGGAACCAAAATTCAGACTCTCCTCTCAAAGCAGTTTCTTCCACTGCCTAGTAGAGTTCACACTTATGCAATGTGCCTCACTTCCTCCCCCCTGTCACCCTAAAATGCCAGTCCATACAGGTGATAAAGAGGACACAACCCCATGGAAGGACACTGCCTCCATTTCCCTAACTATTCATCCCACCATGATCTACACTTTCCCCCCAGGTTATCTTCCTTCTCCATAAGACTCAACATTTCTTCCTTGGGTTCATGCCTTCTACTCTAGCTACTCTCTTCTGTGGAAGGATAGCAAATTTTTAGGACAGCATATTTTTCAAGAGCGAGGAAAGAAAGTGAAGGAATTTTAATAGCATCTACTATGTGCCAGGCTCTATGCTAGGGAAACCAAGTCAAACAGAAGTGAAGTGACTTATCTGGATTCATACAACTAGTTAAGTCTCTGGACTGGATTTGAACTCGGAACTTCCTCACTCTAGGCTCAGTGCTTTAACCACTGTAACACCAGATTTAAGCAACAAATCCTCACAGACTACACCTGGGACTACATCTGCCTTTATAGAATATCTCTTTTCCTCCACAGGAGGATTCATCAGTAGAATGTCCTCTAGTTACAGAAACTTTCCCTCCCCCTCTTTTTAATCCTTCTCATCTCCCATCCCCTCTCTTTCTTTCTGAGACCACAATGATCACTTTTCCCTCACTGCTAGCCCTATATTTGATCTCTGTACAACACATATTCTTCTCTATTTCTTTTCTTCTCTTCCCTATTTCAAGTACCTTCCCCTGTTACAATACAGTCCCACAAAACCAACAAACACTAATTCACTTGTGGGCAGGCTATCTCCAGATTCTGTTTGTAATGCCTTCTCCCTCTTTTCATTCTTATCAGATATCCATCTTCACCTCTCTCTCCCTGTATATTTTTAAAAAGAAGTTTTCTGATCTGTCTGCTGTCACTTTTTTGGCTTGCTGCATTTCTTCACCCGTCCTGAATTTCTATTGTCTTGGGGTTTTCTAGGAACAAATAATCTTTTCAGGTCTATTTTTCTTTCTAAGAATATTTCAAACACCTCTTTATTACTGTATGTCTTTTTTATGGTTAAACTCAGTTTTGCTGAGTAGATCACTATGGACTGCATTCTGAATTCTGTTGTTCTTCAGAATACATTATTCCATTACTTCCTACATTTTTAATGGTGCAGAATTGCCTTGTACTCTGGATTTCCTTTCATTTTATCTGAAAATTTTCCTTTTTCTTCCTCTTGAAGAACTTGTCTTGGAAATGACTTATTAAATTTAAGTGTTATATATCTTGGGTTTTGCATTTTTTTTTTCTCTCTGGAAGTGATCTTTCGATTTGTACTCAATTTTCTGTGTTCAGTAGTTCTGGGCAATTAGTAAGGGATGTTGTTGCTGGGCAGCAAGGTTTATTATGTTTTAGATTTTAAAAACTGGCTGAAATCTAAATGTTCTAATCAACTAGGAATTTAAGTTATTTTTCTTGGTTTCTGAAGCTTTGCAATATTCTTAAATTTATCACCATTTATTATGAAATTTTAAGTCATTAATTGAAAAATATCTTTGATTTGGAGGTCTTCTTACTATCAAAATCCTATTAAAAATGATGGTGATAGAATTACTAAAATGTCACAACTATAAAATGTTATCCATTAAATAACCATTTTTTTCAGCTAAGATTATTTTGTTAAGGATTTGGGTACAGTCCTGATTTATGAACACTTTACTTAAGAATATTTTTATATATAAGTAGCTACCTTAATTGAGGATTTATCTCCTGGTCTGGCATGTATGAACAAACTTCCTTTTTTTTTTTTTTTCTCCCACTGACATTGCTGCTGGGGATTTCCCTCTTATCTCCTCAGATCCTTACTGCCACAGATCCCCCTGTCAAATCTCTTCTGTCAGTAATAACCTGATCCTGCCATTGAAGATGTTTCAGTTAGCATAGCAGGGAAAGCAAGGCTCTAGAAAAGTAAAGTATGGGAAAGGAAGCTCCCCTGATGTTTCTACTAGTTCTGTGCCTGCATTCCACTCACCTACTTAAGTCACCGAGGAAGTTAACTTTACTGGTATTTAATCCCTTTGATGTGGAAGCTTGCAGGGTAAATCCACCATTATTGCAAAGTGAGCAATTGTTTGCAAATGAGATAAAGATCTGGAGAGAGCTATATGAGGCACTTAGGGGAATTCCCCAGAACTTTTCCTAATCTGTCTATATTGTGACCAACATCTATTTTTCTGTGCAAGTCTATGAAGGTATGTCAAATATATTCACTTTGGTCAAGGTGTGTGTAAAGCACTGTAAAATATTGGTAAAGCAAGTTAGGGCTTGAGCTTACTGACAGAGGTTTCCAGATAGCCAAGGCAGTGAAATCTGTAACCCATGCATCCTTTGGGCCATTAATTTTTTTTTTTTTTTTGCTTTTTTCTTTTTTGCTGTTGGGAACCTCTGTGATAGAGATTGGAGATCCCTAACAATTGCAAAAGGCCATGTCTGACTGCTTCCTAAGATTTCTGATTTACTCAAAGATCAGGAAACCCTGATCTGAATGAAAGCATATATTTTTCAACAATTTGATTCAAGCATTCTATTTCTTTTCTTTTTTTTTTTTTTAATAAATCTTTTTGTTTACAAAACATATGCATGGGTAATTTTTCAACATTGATCCTTGCAAAATCTTGTGTTCCAAATTTTCTCCTTCTTCCTCCCTTTCCCTAGATGGTAGGCAATCCAATACATGTTAAATATGTTAAAATATATGTTAAACTCAATATATTTATACATATTTATATAGTTATCTTGCTGCACGAGAAAAATTATATCAAAAAGGAAAAAAGAAACTGAAAAAAACCCCCAAAGCAAGGAAACAACAACAGAAAGAGTGAGAATTCTAAGTTGTGGTCCACACTCAGTTGTCACAGCCCTCTCTCTGAGAGCAGATGCCTCTTTTCATCACAAGATTATTGGAATTGAGCTGAATCATCTCATTGTTGAAGAGAGCCGCGTTCATCAGAATTGATCTTCATACAATCTCTTTGTTGCCATGTACAATGATCTTGTGGTTCTGCTCGTTTCACATACCATCAGTTCATATAAGGACTCAGACATTCTATCAAAAGAATTAATAATATGTATCAAAGTTGTCAGTTATCATGAGGCTTGATCCTCTGGGACTTAGATGGCTTTACTCTGAAAGCAAGGAGAAATAATTAGGAACTACACAAACAAGTCTTGTCCCTCCCACAAGAACATTTCAGAAATTCAGCAATGACAAATAAAAGTAAGATTTGTTCAGGAAAGTTCAGGCATGTATTCCCCTTAATTAGCAGGTAAGAGAGACAAGTTTTCTGTGCACAAAATGTGTGGTGTAATATTGGGCTAATAAATTAGATATTAGATAATAAATTAGATATTAGACATTTTTAATCTTGTTTCAGTTTTGTAAGCTCTTAATTTATTGAAAAACTCTTCCATTAATAATAATATATAACATTTACATAGTGCTTTAAGATTTCCAAAGTATAAACAAATATCTCATTATTCACTTATCATACCACAAACATTCTAATAGTTCTTATTAGAATTTAGAATTAGAAATAAGAATTTAAATTTAACAAATTAATCACAATAAAAACTTATTCATTACTCCTTTTGAACAATCTTATTATATGCTGACTAATATTTATATATTATCAACATAATAGCTAATAATTACTTTTCTATTTCTGCTTTCCTTATATTGCATTATTTTATATGTCCTATATTTATTTGTATTCCTCAAATTACATTTATGTAGTCATGTCAGTAAACATTTATTATAAGCTTTCTATGTGCTAGCCACTGTGCTAAGTACTGAGGAATATAAAAAGCTCCCCCAAAATGGTCCTGACCTCAAGGAGCTTACAAATCTGATGGGGGAGACAACATGCAAGCATCTAGGAATAAAGAAAGCAAATATTGGATAAACTGGACATAATCATAGAGGAAAGGCACTAATATTAAGGTGACCTAGAAAGATTTCTTGTAGAAGATGGGATTTTAGCTCAGACTTGAAGGAAATCACAATTTGTTCAGTATTAATTTGAAATCCCACTATTAATGCATTTCTGCATAGCTCAGCCAGCACAGAATTTTTAGCATTTTTTTTCCAATTTGAAGGTTATGAGGTGACAGCCCCAAATTATTTAAAAATGTATGTTTATATGGGTATTAGTGAAGATGAGTAAGAAAAAGCATTTATCTAGCTTTCAATTTGTGTCAGGTACTGTGTTTAGGATACAGATATAAGCAAATAAGACAGTCCCTGTCTTTAAGAAGCTTATATTCTAATGGGGGAAAGAAAGAGGGATGGAGGGAAAGGAGGGAATAAACAATTCCATACTGCCTACTATGTACCAGGCACTGTGCTAAGCTTTCTCATTCCCCTCCAATCCCTACACCACCAAATATCTCATTTGATCTTCACAACAACTCTGTGAAATAGGTGCTATTATTCTCCCTGGTTTACAGTTTGTGGAAACTGAGGCAAATGGAGGTTATCACTTGCTCAGGGTCACACAGCTAGTAAGAGGCAATATGATTGCTCAAAAGGTAAAGTTCAGAGGATTAGTCAACCTGGGAGTGATTTGAGCATGGCTAGGACCCCTCCTCAAATGGTAAATTGAGTAATGAAATCATCAATTTGGATAGTAGGACCTGAGGGTGTAGGAGGGAAAGTGTTCCCTTTCCTGAAGCTGTGTTCCCTTTAAGATTCCCTTTATTGTGTCCCCTTTTCTGATCTCAGAGATCAGGATCTCCCAGGTTCCAAGATGTCTAGAGATAGGGCCCATCCTCCCAGGATGAGAGAAGTAACACTATTCAGGACAAATCAACTCTCATAGATGTTTTTTGAAATTCAATTGAGAAATCCTGGTCTGATCAGTTTGGGCTGTCCCAGCCCCCAGCCCCCATGCCCACATAACAGCTTCCTTCGGCTCAACTCTTTGCAGATGGCCAAGAAATTTGCTAGGACCCTGCCCACTGAGCATTCTCTCAACGCCAAAATTCTATTTCCCTAATAGGTCTTTGCCACTATAGAAATCAGTCCCTTAGCAAACTGATTTCTGGACAACTATAAACTTTCATTATGCAATTAATAATTCAGGATTAAGTGAATTCTTTCACTTTTAAACCTGTGGCCGATTAAAAGGGGATTTTAACAACTCTCTTATTGCCACTAACGTCATCGCCACCAGGAATTGAGGGGATTCAGACCTCATAAGATACAGGCCTCCCCAGAGTGGCAATGAGATGGAGAAGATTGAGCTTTCAGGATATATTATTTAAATATTTCCTTTTTAAAGGAACTTACAGTCTCTGTTTTTGTAAATTATCTGGTTATTGAGACCAACCAGTGTGGGTCCCAGTTCTTAGAGCTTATTCCTTTGAATAAAGGAAAAATATATACTTTGCTGCCAACCTATATAAGGGGCTTGATAAGTCTCCTCTTAGAAGTGTGTAATGATGTGCCATGGAGAGTACTCAATTCTTAGCATGAGCAGGTAATATATGACTATTTCCTGTATACTTACTACGTAAAGAAGACAAACTTTTTACCTGGTTGTTGAACTGGAACACAAGAAGAGAAACCAAAAGGGAAATGGGGTCTCTCTCCATTTGAATCTTTGTCTGTCGTTCCTTCCCTTTCTCCCTCTCTCTTCCTCCTTTCCTCTCTCCTTTTTGACCTCCCTCCTTCCCTCTTTCTCTCTCTGTCTCCCTCTCTTTCCTCTCTTTCTCTCTCCCTCCTTCCTTCCTTTCCCTTTCTTTCTCTCCCTTTCTCTTTTTCCCCATCTCTCCCCATCTCAGTCTCTCTGTCTTTCTGTCTCTCTCTTACCCCTCTCTCTCCCTCCCCTTTCCCCCCTCTCCTTTCCCTCCCTCCCTCCGTTCCTTTCTCATTCTTTCCTTTCAGAATTGGAAGAACTGCTGTAAGTCTCATGGCAGAGGGAGGGATGACTACTGCAGTTACTGTTGTTTCCTCACCCAGATTGATGAGTCTCATTATGCTTTGTCTATTTTTGTACCTACTCTTCCTTGAATGAGTATTGCAATGAAATGGACCAAGCTATGACTTTGAGAACCACCAAATGATTCCAGGAAGGGGACAGGAAGCAGCCTGTTTGGCCCAGCTCAGAAGTGAGTAGACCAAACAGCTGATATTCCGGGTCCAGCAAGCAAGAGGGTGATATTAATTATGCAGCACTTAGGAAGTTGGTGGTAGGAAGAATGTTTGTAGATTCCCCCAGGGACTAACATGCAGAGGGAGAATGTACATTGTTCATGAAGATCTTGTTGTACTTTGGTTCCTTCTAGCTTTTTTTAGTGAGTATCTCTTTGTAAAAACTAATTGATATTGTTCAATAGATGCAGAATAAAAAATAAACTAATTAAGTTGATAATGGGCTCCTAATTACTGGTTTTAATGATACCAAGATAATCAAAGCTACTGGGTAATTGATAGGTGGGATAAACACACTGCATGGGGCTATAAGCCAATAGTATTAAAAAGAATCTCACTGTCCCTCAGAGGTACCTCTAGAGATTTGAAAGTAAGAGGCAGACACCCTTTGGCGATATAACCTGCCAGCACCAGTCAGTCCAAACTGAATGAGTAAACCTCAAGGATTTAATGTATAACCTTTGATCATTTAACCATTGGGGATTGTCTTTTGCCTCTACACTTTTTTATCAGCAACTTGTAATTTTAGTTTAATATGATAATTTTAATTCAGACACTTTACTAATTTCTTTTTTTTATTCTTATTTTAGTTATGTTGTTTTACCTTTAAGAAACTCTAAAAATATAAATCATTTACAGAGCTTCATGGATGGAAGAAATATTCCTCACACTGGAAATTTCCTCATTCTAATAAACTTACAGATCTGGATGTAAAAAGAAAAATGTTGCTTCATTAAAGTTAAAAATGCAAGTTTTTTTTTTTTCCATATCACTATAGCGGTTTCAATTTATTGAATAATCAGCATAATTGAGATTAAATGATTCTATTTTTGTCTTGCTTATGGGATTTTTAAAATGTGTTTAATGTTCAATTTATTGATTGCCTTTGGAATTTAATTGTGGTATATAGTAGGAGATATGGCTCTAAATTCAATTTTTTGCCACATTGTTACAGTTTCCCCAGTAATATTTATCAAATGATAAATTCTTTCCCAAATGTCTTATATTATGTTTTCCTTATGCTAACATTTTAATTTGATTTGGGGGCTTTCTATTTTGTTCCATTGACTTTTTTTGCACAATTTAAAAATTTTGCTACTATTTACAGAAATTGAAAGTACTATATTCACTTATAAAAAAACCTTTGATGTGCCTATATGCCAATGAACCACAATTATATGCAATGACTATCTACCTATTTTGACCAATGCTGAATCTGTAGGCATGAGGAGTTAAAAAAAAAAAAAAAAAAAAAAAAAAAGGCCAGTGCTATTACACAATTTCATGGCTACTTAAATGTAACATTGCATTCACTTTTCTACTCAAATCGCCCTTTTGTTTTTGCACATGTAAAATAATCCTAGCTGTCAGATTCTCCAATGAGTCTTTCTGGCTCACTGAAGCATCTTCCATTCTGACAGATTTTTCTTAGCTTCTGAAACAAAAGATGAGGTTAATACTCCCAGAAAACCAATACTCATTGACATTCAGTTCAATACAAAGCATACTGTCTGAGGGTCAGAAAAAGTGTGTTTGTTTTTTTCTTGTGAGAACAAAAATTGCATCACAAATCTTTGTAGGTGCAGATCATTACCCTTCAATTGACATGTTCATGTGCAGAGGGAGGGAAAGCTCTATTCATTTATCTTTGAATTTGGACATGTACCCATAAACATATCTCTGAAACAACACTTTCTTCAGCCTGTATTGACTGGGTTCTACACATGGAAAGAAGGAGTAATGGAATAATATTCAAGCAGTTACTATATCGACCTCTGAAGAATGGAGATAAACCTCTAAAATTTAAACTCTATGGACACGGAATCACAACTAACTGTATGATCCTAAGCAAATCACTTAGCCTTGTTTGCCTCAGTTTCCTCATCTATAAAATGAACTGGAAAAGAAAATAGTATCTTTCAGTGTCTTTGTCAAGAAAACCCCAAATGGATTGTGAAGAGTTGGACATGACTGAAATGACTGAATTGCAAATTGGAAAACCAATTCAATGAACAAGCAACTATACAAAATTGAAAGGGTTTATTATTAATGATTATAGGCTTAAACCAAACAGTTACTTTTACATTACACACTGGTCACAAAGAGGTTTGTTCAAATATTGTTTTACCATACACATGGAGAATACATCCCATCAGAAAACCATCTTTCCCCCAAACTAATCTTTCTTTGTGGAGAGCTGTTTCATTTTTCTAATTTTTCAAGCTGGTAAACTCAGTATCTTTGCTCTCCTTCAACCTTCACCCTCATCTATCTGATCAGTTAATTCTACGTGAAAGTAGGGAGGGAAAGGATAGCAGGGGAAATCTAGGCAATGTTAAAACACAAAATATCAATAGAAATCTATTTTAAAAGCTCTACAGTATGCTATTTTTGAATTATCATCATATATCTCCTTTATTGGTTCTACATGGTCTTGCTTCCAATCTTTCCCTTCTCCAATCTGTTATTCACACTTGCTAGAACAACTTTCCTGAGGCACAGGGCAGACTTGGTCCTTTGCCTGCTCAAAAAACCTTCACTGTCTCTCTATTGCCTCTAGTTTAAAATACAAGCTCCTTAATGCAGGAATTTAAGGAACCCTATATTTTAGTTCCAACTAACCTTATTTTGCTCAATTCTCTAACACACTCTAAGGACCAGCCAAATTGAAGTGCAAAACTGTTCTTAGAATTCATCTGTTGTACAATTATATCTTATATCTGATTGCTTACTGCCTGGGGCATAGGAAGATGAGAAAGGGAAAAGAAAAAGGAAGAAGGGATGAATACAGTTTGAAATTCAAAACTTTACTTAAAAATGTTTAAAATTGCTTTAACATATAATTGGGGGAAAATAAAGTATGTATTAAAACAGATATTAATTTACAGTTTGAAAATAATTCATACCATCCTCTACCTTTATACATTTTTTGTTGCAGTTGTTTCAATGCTGCTAAAAGTGTTCTTTCAGTTTTCTTTTTCCTTTTTAAAGGAAGTGCCAGCTCTTACTCAAGAGTCTCCTTTAAACATATAGGCATGGACATAATCATAGAACTTATAATGTGTTAGGTACAAATGCTAGTATATAAATAGAATTAGAAAGTAAGATAGTCTCTGACTTCAAGAATGGAAGGCAACATTATGAAAGGAAGCAAAGGGAGAGGGGATGAGAGAGATAAAGTAATCCCACACCAAAACACATGGGTAAAAATAAGAAAATATTGATCATCTGTTGATCATAATGTCCTTATCAAATGCATATATTATGTCCAAAATATACTAGTTGTTTGACTCCCTTTTATTTTCAAATTAAATTTATAATTCATATTTTTCATTCACCCCAAAAAAAAAGATTCAAAAGGAAAATGAGATATTATTGATATCTTTTTCTTAAAAAGAAAGCATATTATAAGTGGAGCCAAAATGGCGAAGAATAGAGACATCTTTATCTGAGCTCTTCATGGCTTTCCTCAGATCATCACCAGATCAAGCCTCTGAATGTCGGGGAGGGAGGAAGGTGGCCAAGTGCAGGTGCAGGGCAGGGACCCACATGGTGTGGTGTTCACATGCTGGGAAAATCCTGAGACTGCTGCTGCTTGTAGAAGCAGCTTGGGAAAATCTTCTCTTTGTCCTAAAAGCAGATCTCAACCTTTAAAAATGAGCAAAAAAAAAAAAGCAAAAAGGAGTTCTGACCATAGATAGCTTTTATGGACACAGAAAAGAACAGACCTTAAACCCTGAGGACTCTAAAGGCAAAATTTGTCCAGATGAAGCCCCAAAGGGTGATAGGAATTAATCTCCATCTCAAAAGGCTCTCTTGGAAGAATTCAAAAAGAATCTTAAAAGTGTTACAAGAAAAATGGGGGGAAAATGAGAACTTTGAAGAAGAATTTGGGAAAGAAAACACAGAAATTTCCTGAAGAAACTTAAAAATATTTAGTGAAATGGAAAAAGCATGTAATTCTTTACAAAATAGATTTAACAAAATGGAAAAAGAAACCAATTCATTTAAAAACACAATTTGTGAAGTGGAAAAAATATCCAACAAACAAAACAACTTATTTAAAAGTTCAATTGATCAAATGCAAAAGGAGATGATAAAAATTCTAGCTGAAGAAAATAATTCACTAAAAATTAGAATTTTACAAATGGAAATGAATGATTCAATGAAAAGTCAAGAACCAGTCAAACAAAGCAAAAAAATGAAAAAAATAGAACTAGAGAATGGAAAATATCTCAATGGAAAAACAACTGACCTGGAAAATAGATCCAGGAGAGACAATCTAAGAATTTTTGTACTACCTGAAAATCATGATGAAAAAAAAGTCTAGACAACATCTTTCAGAAAATCATTAAGGAAAACTGCCTTGATGTCCTAGAACTAGAGAATAAAATAGCTTTTGAAAGAATTCACCAATCACCTCCTAAAAAAGACCCGAAAATGAAAACTCCAAGAAATATTGTGGCTAAATTTCAGAATTATCAAATCAAGGAAAAAATAATTCAAGCAGCTAGAAAGAAACAATTCAAATATCAAGGAGCTACAATCAGGATTACCTAGGACCTAGCAGCTTCCACTTTAAAGGATTGAAAGGCCTGAAATATTATATTCCAAAGGGCAAAGGAACTTGGATTGCAGCCAACTATCCAGCAAAATTAAGCATTATTTTTCAGGGAAAAAGATGGAAATTCAACAAAATAGGTGTATTTCATTTATTTCTAATGAAAAGACCAGAACTGAACAGAAAATTTGACCTTCAAATATGTAACTCAAGAGAAGCATAAAAGGTAAAAAGGAAAGAAAAAACTGTTTCTTTTAAAAGTTAAAAAGTTTATATCCTTATATGAAAAGATGATATGTTTAACTCTCAAGAACTGTATTTCTGGGCAGCTAGGTGGCGCAGTGGATAGAGCATCAGCCTTGAATTCAGGAGAACCCTAGTTCAAATCTGGTCTCAGACACTTAACACTTCCTAGCTGTGTGACCCTGGGCAAGTCACTTACTCCAGCCTCAGAAAAAACAAAAACAAAAACAAATGATTAAATAATAGAGAAACCTCTATAAAAATTACAGCCAAAATGTAATGTAGTATATAAAGTAATACATAAGTCTAATATATATATATATATATATATATATATATATATATATATATATATATATATATATATATATATATATATATTCCTGTTATATATTATATTTTATATACTTATATATGTATATATATAGATATATATACATATATAAGTATATAAAATATAATATATAAAAGGAATTAGAAGTAACCACAACAATAATGACTGGTCTAATTAGTCCTAACTACTGTAATGTTGTAGCAAATGAGAAAATAAATTATTTTCTTCTGTCTGCTGGAGAACTGGGATATCTGAGAACATCAAAAGTACTTGAACAGTTCTTTTGTGCCCTAATGTACTGGGAAAGAATTGACACTCCATGACAAAAGTATCTCCTTAACACACAAACTCTATGATCCTACATAAGTTTGGCCAAAGACATTATTTAGGACCTAACTACATTGGATCTTTCTATTCATTCATACCATTTGTGGTACTCAGTATGGATTCTCAGCAGCATTGTGAAGGAGGATATTGAAAATATTTCTCCACCTCCTATTAATCTAGCATATATTATATATCTTCATAGTTGTTGGCATGTTGCCTCCCCCCATTAAATTGTGAGATCTATGAAGGCAAAGACTGCGTTTTTACTTTTCTTTGTCTAAGACTTAGAACAATGCCTGACACATAGTAAATATCATTAAATGATTTTTGATTGATTGACTTCCCCTTTGAACAACTTTCCAATTCTTTTTGGCACTCTTGCCAAGTATTTATTTCCCACATAAGATATCTTCATACTGTTCATACTGTTCCTTGACCAGTGAGCTTTCCCTGCTACCATCCAAACGTACTCAGAACTCTGAAATCTGGACCAGGGCTTCTTAAATTTTTTTCCACTCATGACCTCTTTTTGCTGAAGAAATTCTTATGGGATTCCAGATATATAGTTATGTAAAATAGGTATACAAATCAAATATTTACTGATAATAAATCATAATTTTTTGACCCTTACATTCAGTTACCCTCATATGGGCTTCATGAACAGTTCAAAAAGCTTTGCTCTAGAATACTCTGTTTACCATCAATTCTTACCTTTTTTGTACTAAAATATATTCTCTAGGATATTCCTTGAGGGAATGATATCAAGCATTGTTCTTCTAATGAATGTTAATTAGACCATTTGCAAAGAAAATGCCTGAGGTTTAGCTTCCTTTTATCTTGGTTTCTTCCAAGTTTATGGTGTAAGTTTCTTGAGGTCAGGGACTGTTTTATTTTCTACTTGTATTTCTATCATAGACTTCAGAAGCCATCTCATATCTAAAAAAAAAGAAAAAAAAAAGACTCTCCTCTACAATATAATTCAATAAATAGCTATCTTACTCTTTGCTTGAAAGCCTGTGGTGAGGGGAATGCTATTCATGTAAGATATGACTTTTTCCTTTCCTAAATATTTAATATTATTGGAAAGATTTTCCTTATTTTAAGTTTAAATATGCCTGTCTTTAGCTGTCATCCACTGTTCCAGCTCTGTCCTTTAGAGGCTAATCAGAACAAATTGTGCCTATTTTACATGATAGCCCTTCCACTACCTAAAGTCAGCTTTCTACTTCTACCTATGTTACACCTTTCTCCATGTTACACCTTTCTCAGGTTCTCCAGTTGGTCCTTTTATATGATAGAGTCAAACTTAAATAGAAATGGATCCCTGGTAGTTTACTTATCAAATCTTTGGAGAAGGGAGAAATTTATGACTAAAGAAGAACTAGAGAACTAGAATTATGAAATGCAAGGAATAAAAGGGACCCATTCATACAAAAATGTTTGTAGCGCTTCTTTTTGGGGTAGCAAAAAATTGGAAAATGAATAGATGCCCATTAGTTGGGGAATGACTGAATAAGTTGTGTTATGAAATATTTTGTTCTATAAAAATGATGAACATGTTGATTTTAGAAAGGCTTGGAAAGATTTACATGAATTGGGGCAGCTAGATGGGGCAGTGGAGAGAGCACCAGCCTTGAATTCAGGAGGACCCGAGTTCAAATCTGGTCTCAGACACTTAACACTTCCTAGCTGTGTGACCCTGGGCAAGTCACTTAACCCCAGCCTCAGGAAAAAAAAAAAAAAAGATTTACATGAATTGATGCTGAGAAAAACAAGTAGAACCAAGAATACATTGTACACAGTAGCAAGAAAATTGTATGATGATCAACTATGAAAGATTTGTTCTTCTCAGTGGTTCAGTAGTCTGAGGGAATTCCAATAAACTTTGTATAGATGACATCTGCATTCAGAGAAGGAACTATGAATGTAAATCAACACATGCTATATACACCATTTTTTCCTTTTTCTTATTTTTTTTCCTTTTGTGGTTTTTCCCTTTTATTATGATTTTTCTCTTCCAACATGACTCATAAAGAGATGTCTATTAAAAAATTAATATACATGTGCAATCAGAAAAAAAAGAAAGCAATGAAAAAAGAAATGAATGCTTTTAATTTATTTTGTTAAATATTTTCCAATTCCATTTTAATTTGGTTTTGGATGCACTAAAAAGTTTTGTGAGGTTCTCTATCTGCATGTTTGATACATCTGCTCTCATGGAATGATCTCAAGACCGTTACCATTATGATTGCCTACCTCATATGTTTTCCAACTTATCAAAGTCCTTCCTATAATGTGACAAGTTAAACTGAACACAGAGCTCCAGATTTAGTCTAAGTAGGGCAAGGTAAAGATGATTTTTTCTGTCATTCTGTACATTATTTCTTTTGTAAAGAAATGTAAGACTATTTCATTAGAATAGTTTTTTCTTCTCATTTATTCCTGTTTTTATTTTTTAAATAACAAATTGTTATTGTATTTTGTTAAAAGCTTTTTTTCTGTATATATTGATATAATTATCCCTTTTTATAAAATAAAAAGGAAGAGAAGAATGGATTAGGAAAATGGTTGAAGGGACCAGAGTAAAACTCATTATGTTTCAGTTAAACTCAAATTTAGAGAAACAACCAGACTAAGAATTAATTCTAAAAAAAGTAAACAAGAGAGAAGTTGAGTCTGAATAGAATTTTAGGAAATTTAAATATGATATTTCTCTGGTGATTATTGAACAAAACAGAAAATATGTGTTTTACATATATATAATGTATATATATATATATATATATATATATATATATATATATATATATATATATATATACAAATATATAATATCTCTGTACACATACATATACACACACACATATATATATATTTCTCTTCTGGGTATAACATTTTTATAAACATTTATCACTTATTTTGACTTAAAAACTTAACAGATAAATGCAAAAAAGCAGTGATATGTCCTTTACTGATTATAATACAATAAAATTATGTACAATAAAAAGGGCACTGAGGAAAAAAATTAAAGATTGAATAATTTTGAAGAAGTTGTAAGTCAAAGAAAAACCACAGAAAATAGATGATTTCATTAAATATGATGGTGATAATTAGAAAACATACCAAAATTTTTTGAGATGTAGACAAAGCAATCCCTAAGGGGAGATTTCTATTTATAATCACTTTTATCACACACATTAAAAAATACAGATTACTGAATTGCATATGCCATAAAAACAATACAAATATCAATATTGTCAAAATAAAAAAGCTAAAAATCAGAGATTAACAAAATTGAAATCAAAAATTAATAAATAAAACAAGGTGTTTTAAAAGTAACACCTTAAAATATATAAAACATTAACTAATTTGAATTTAAAAGGAAAACTAATCATTTATATTAAAAATGAAAGAAGATAAATTACAGTAAATGGAGGAGAAATAAAAGTTATTATTAGAAATGATTACTCAACTAATATGCCATTAAAACCATCATCTTAAATGAAATGAACAAAAATACAAATAATTACATTAATGGAACAAGAGAGTATTTAAACAACCTCCTCACAGAAAAAGAAATTAAATAAGCCATATCAAAAATGAACTCCCCCCAAAAGAAATAAAAGATAGCTTTATAAGCAAATTCTATCTAGCCTTCATAGAATTATTAATTATTTCATTATGCAAAATATTTGCAAAAATAGAAAAAGAAAGGATCCTATTAATATAAATATCTTCATAGCTAAACCAGGGAAAGGTAAAAAAACGAAAAAAAAAACAAAACTATAGCTCAACATTCCTAATAATTATGTAAAAAAATTTAAATAAAATGTTAGCAAAAAAAGTCATAGCAACATATCAAAAAGATTACATACTAGGATCAGAATGTACATATACCAAGAATATAGAATTGGTTTAACATTAGTAAAAGTAGAAACATAATTGACCAGATTAAAATAACAATAAAATCACAATTACATATCAATAGATGCAGAAAAAAGCTTTTGGCAAAATACAATAACAATTTGTTATTAAAAAATAGAAAATATAGAAATAAATGATTCTGTCTTTAATATTGTAAATGGGATGTATTTCACATTAAGAGAAATAATTATATATAAGAGGGACAAACTAAAGTCCTTTCCAATGAGAGCCAGCATGAAAACCATTTGGATATAAGGGATGAGGGAAAGTATTTTGGATAACACAAAGTTTATGAACATGGGAAGCTGATTGTGCCTTTAGTAGAAATAGACAAGTTTGGAAGAGAGGTGGGTTTTTTATGGGTTAGTTTATCCCATTCATATTTATAATTGTCCCTCCATGATATTCTCTTACACATTTTCATCTCTACTTTCTGACTTCTCTTTAAAAAGAAGACAAGGTCTGTGAGATAGGAGTATACTTAGTCCTAATGCTTAATATAATCAACCTTCTGCTCCCCTATATTTCTTTTTTCTATAACTAGACATATTATATTTTTACCCTTTCTTTCACTTTTAAACCCTTCCATTCTGAGGTTAGGGTTTGTTTTTGCTTATGAATATTTCCTTCCTAAATCTATAGTCCTTTTTATTCCTTCCTTTCCTCTCTTCTTGTTCCCCACTCCCTACTCCTGCCATGTTTTCCTTTTGAGTTAAATGCATTGCTCCATTGAACTCTTTATGATTATGTATGTGTACTTGTTCTAGTCTCATTTGACCAGTTCAGATGAAAGAAAGATTTTTTCCCCCTGTCCCTTTTTCATCTATATAGTTTTCTACTTGAATAGTCCAATTATGTGAAATAATAATTTCTATTATCCTTACTCCCATTTCTCTTCTACTATATTTTGTTCCCTCTTCCTTTCTTCTTTTATGATTTATGATTTTATGATTTTAGGAGTTTATTTGGCCTTTTTAAGAAATGAGGTAACTGGTAAATTCTTTATATTTTCATTTTACCTTTCAGTTTGAGGATGTCTGGCAGTTTTTTTTCATGATTTCTTAAAATATGATATCTAATCTTTTTTTCTGACTATGACTATTAGATAGTCTAATGTTACTGGAATTTCTCTTCTTGTTCTGTTTGCTAAGTCAGTTGTTTATGATATAAACTGCCTCACCTTTTATCCTAGCTTTTCAATTTTTTGATTGCATTAATTAATAATTCATGGAATTATTAAGTTTTATTTGGTATATTCTATTTATGAAGTAGCCTGTGACTTGGAAAAGGTTGTATGTCATCCAATTATTTCTTCTATAGCTCTTATTTCATTACCAATCCCTTGTTCTAGCACTCTTGTTTCATCTGTAATAATCTTTAAAACTTTTTTTTAGCTTTTGCTTAATTGCTTTTAGGAATTGTAATTGATCATGTGATCAACTCTGTTTTTCTCTTACAATATTTTTAGGTGGTTTAAATTATTCTCTTCCGGATTGTTGTCTTGGGTATTCCTGGTATCTTGATAGATCTTTATCTTTTAAATTTATTTATTCATTTAATACTTCACAGATTGGGACTTGGTATTAGGATTAGTTTTGTAAATTTCTGATAGTATTGTTATGATTTTATATAGTTCTGGTTTGTCTTGTTGTCTTACAACTATGTTTTCTGGATGTTACATGTGTTCTTCTAGGATCAAGGATTAGGTGGGAAGAAGCAAATTTTCAGCAGACACTGTGTGGTCTAATCAAGGTTACAATCTAATTAATGCCCTTCAGGGTATTCCAGTCTCCAGAAACTAGTTTGAGTCTAGGTAACAGAGCTGTAGACTTACTAAAGAGTATAGTTCTAATGGGAAGTTGTTGGCCCTAGCTTCTGCCAGCCATCTAGGAGGTTCTGCAGATTCATAGAAATAGCTTGTCCTGCTAGTCCCTGTCCTTTACCACGAGGCTGAATCTACCTTTCTGGAGGCAGAACAAAACACCACACTAAGCTCTGTCTGTTGTTTCCTTTCTTGGTTGGATGTATGTTCTGAGCTCTCTTTGGGTTCCTAGACTGATGATCATTTCTTTGGCATCAAATCTATAACAATTTCTTCTTTTGGACAGAGAAATAGTACCCCAGTTCTGTTCTGTATGTATGTTTAAGACCATGATCTCTTCTCTGGATCAGAAGAAGCAGTTCTGAGTCTTATTCTAAGCCCAAGATTGAGTCTGGGATTGAGTTTAGTTCTTCTCGGTGATCAGAGCTATAGTGATACAATTTGGTAAGGTTACTAGGATCTTGCTCTATAATCTCTCCTGCCGCAGTTCCTGCTCTGGTCAGTTGCCTTTTAGTAAAATTTGTGATCTTGCACTCGAAACATGATCCACTGTGGTGTTTCCTTAAATTTCCAGACGACTACTTGGTTTGACATTTTTCTTACATCTCTGTTGGAGTTCTAGTGAGAGATGGGAAAGTAGGATTATATCACTTTCTCCTACTCTACCATCTTGGCTGGCCTGCCTATATGGCTTTATTTTTAGGGTTACAACTCATATTTTCAAATTATAGAAATAACTTTTGATTTATTTGAATATTGCTGGTAAGGTAGAAATTTTTTTTGAGAGTTTGTGTTTTTGCAATCCTTATTGAATTCATTTATCTTGATCAAAGATACCTCTTTTTTCTTGATTGGCTTTGGTTAAATTGGTGGCTTGTCAGCTATTTGCTTGTAGGTGACAAGAATTTCTAGCTGAGAAAGTCAGTGACTTGTGCTTTCCCATAGCAATATTGGTTAAAAGAGACCTTAAACTGGTTCCAACAACTATTTTTACTACCTCAACTCTCATTTCTCAGGACTCCTTACTCAAACTACAATGATTTGTTTATATCAGCCTTAAGTCTCTTTCACCTGTAATGGAAAATCCAAAATATGTATTCTTGGAGAGAGGCAACATGAATTAGTTCATAGGAGATAGTCCTCAGACTCAGAAGTACTTGACTTGCTTGGTGATTTACTGAAAATCATATAACTTCTCAGTGCCCTGAGCAGTTCTTTCACTCTAAATTATAGAGTAATTGGGGATCTTTTCAGTTCAGTGACACAAGTTCTTTAAACCCATCTTCTTTTTTTAAAAAATTTTTTTATATGTTGTTTTCTTTCAGTAAAATATAAGCTCCTCGAAAGGAGGTAGTATCTTTGTCTTTGTCTATATTGGTATCTCCAGATTAAAGCACAGGGCCTTATGTGCCTTAATAACAAGCTTTATTTGTAGTGGTAAAAAACAAAAAACAAACAAACAAAAAAAAAAAAACTAGAAATCTCCAGCAGTTAGAGTTAGACTGAACAAGTTATGGTATATGAATAATATGGAATATTATTGTTCTATAAGAAATGATCAGCAGGATGACTTCAGAGAGGCCTGGAGAGACTTCCGTGAACTGATGCTAAATGAAATGAGCAGAATCAGGAGATCATTGTACATGGCAACAAGAAGATTATATAATGATCAATTATGATGGATGTGGCTCTTTTCAACAATGAGGTAATTTAGGTCAGTTCCAATGATCTTGTGATGAAGGAAGCTATTTACATAAGGGAGAGGACTATGGGAACTGAGTAAGGATCACAACACAGCATTTTCACTCTTTTTATTGTTTACTTGCATTTTATTTTTTCTCATTTTTTCTTTTTGTTCTGATTTTTCTTGTGCAGCAAGAGAATTATATAAATATGTATGCATATTAGATTTAACATATATTACCATATTTAACATATACTGGATTACATCTAGGGGAGAGGCTGGGGAGAAGAGGAGGAAAAATTGGTACATGCATTATCCATGCAAATGTTTTGAAAATAAAAAGCTTTAATAAAAAAAGAAAAAGAACAAGGTTTAATAAGTGATTGTTGACCTGACTTGAACTAACAATAATATTAGTGATTAGCATTATATAGCCTAAATTTTAGTGCTAGGAATGTGCTAAGGAGTATATAAATATTATTTAATTTGATCCTCATAACAAACCTGCAAGGTAGGTGCTATTGTTATCTAAATTTTATAAATGAGGGAACTGAGGAAAACAGTAAATGACTTGTTCAAAATCCTAGAGCTAATATCTATCTATCTATAGACATACATACATATAAAGTCATTTTGAACACATCTCCCTGTACTCTACCTGCTGTGCCACCTGAGTGTCTAGTCTGCTTTTAGTAGAGAGAGTTAGTTCCCTGCTAGTTAATCAATCAATAAGTCATTTAAATGCCTATTCTGTGGTAGCTTTGGTGCTAAGCATTACCAATGGAATCTCAGGTATGACCCAAAAAGAAATGATTCTTAACCTTCCAAACCACACTCAAGATTTGCCTGCTATAGAAGCCATTCTCTGATGATATCTTGCGGATCCTGATTACTCTTCTATTTAGCATCATCTCATGTACTCATTTTGTAATATATTAATTTGCATCTATCTAAGGTTCTGTCTGTGTCCCTTAACACTGAATAGAAAACAACTGTTCCATGGTCTGGGACTTCACTTTTAATACCCTCTAGTTCTGCAAATGCTTATCTTTAACCAATAAAGTGATTTCCTGAAAGACTGAGTAGGGCTCAGGGTAATCTTGTTTCTACTAAAAAGAACAACTCAAAAAAGCATGAAGATACAGTTTTGTTTATTGGAAAGAATTCCCAAATCAAAGCCAGGAGACTGTTTTTTGAAGCATGGATAATTAATTAGCTAGCAACATGATCAGAAGCAAGTCATTTAAATATTGTGTGTCTTAGCTGTAAGATGAAGATGATAATTGTATTCCTTCCCTTAAAGGGTTATTTTGAGGAAAAGCTAGGGCATTGTGAATCATAAAGCAGCATATGAATTGAAGTAATTATAACTGGTAAAGGATAATCTCTACATATTTAGAGGTCATGTTACTTGCATTTGGATTATTATGTTATAGGCAGCAGTTGTTGTTCAATCACATCTTTGCAGTTTCTCTTCCTTGTGTTCATTTTCCAATATCCTGGCATTCCCCTTCCTTTTCACCCTCCTAGCATATCATCAAATATAATGTTGTAGGGCAGAACTAGGAAGACCCCTAGGTAAATTCATTGGGATAGAAATGCTAAGTAAATTAAAAAGAAAGGGCCATTGTAAGAGGTTTAAGGGGATCAGATGAAGCAGGAAGGCAGATCTTATCTCTTGGAGGAAAAGCAAGACAAAATCCACAGAGCCAAAGACCTGTATTGTGGACGGAGATGGAAAAAAAAGATTGTGATTTAACTGACTGATTTGTTGTTCAGTATTGTCTGACTCCTCGTGATCCCATTTTGAGTTTTACTTTGCAAAGATCTTGGAAGGGTTTGCCATTTCCTTCTACAATTCATTTTATACATGTGGAAACTTAGACAAACGAGTTAGGTGACTTTCCCAGAGCCTTAAAACTAGTTAAGAGATTGGTGCCAGCATTGAACTCAAAGAGGTGAGTCTTCCCTATTTCCAAGTCCAGTCTCTATGCACTGTGACAACTAACTGCTTTTTAACTGACAGAAGCAGGGGTTAAAAACAAATCTGAATATTTAGGTCTCTAGCTTGAGAAAGATTGGAGACAACTAGCTTACCAGTAAAGAACTTCATAGAGATTAAGGGAAACATTCAAAGACATTTAGAGCACTAGATTTTCTGCCAGGAAACTTGAAACAATTGACTGAAACCAGGAGATAATGGGGATGGGTAAAAGAGAAAGGAAGAACTCCCCTTTTTTATTTTTAAAAACATCCATCCTTACTCATAAACTCCAGGCTATTAGTGGCTGGGGATGAGGACACAAAAGCCCCAGTTTCTCTTTACTACAAGATTCTTACTTTCCTCTAATTAAAAATAATTGTAATCCCAAAAGCTGGATAGTTTCTCTCCTCTGGCCAATTCTTTGGGAAAGAATTGTAGAACTATATGCTATTGACAAAGTGCACAATAGCATAGCTAGTTGCCTTTGGAACAAAATCTTAGATTCCAAATATATAATTAGTAATAAATAATGAATGTATAAAATATAATTCATCATATAAAATATAATTAATTTTTGAATGTATGAGTGAACAAATGAATGGTTGATTGAATGACAATTCATAAAAAGCCATCCTGCACTTTATATTATATTGGTGAGAATGTAGAACAAAGAATCTACTGTCTTATGAGAAGTCTGAAAAATCAGGCTATTCCAAATAAAACCAGGATATCTAACTATCTTAAGCATATGTGATACATATACCAAACTGATTTATGTGATTTTATTGATCATTATATTGGGAATTTTCAGTAAAGAATTATTGGATACATAGCACCTTATGATTATTATTGGTTTTTTTTTTTTTTAACATGTAATCAAATCTACAGGACAGCTAGGTGGCACAGTGAATAAAGGGCTGTAAGGAAGATGAATCTTCCTGAGTTCAAATCTAGCATCAGATGTTCCTACCTGTGTGATCCTGGACAGGCTACTAAACCATATTTGCCTCAAATTCATCATTTATAAAATAAGCGAAGGAAATAGCAAGCCACTCCAGCATCTTGGCAAGAAAACCCCCAATGAGGTCATGATGAGTCAGCCCTAACTGAAATGACTGAACAAAAACAACAAATTGAAAAATAATTTTAGGCAGAAGTAGCACTGCAAAGCTATGACTGCAGGTTCAAACCAAAGGATCACTTTTACACTCTACACTGGTCACAAAATGGTTTGTCCAACCATTGTTCTTCCATGGGGAACATCTCCATCAAAAAACTCCTCCTCCTCCAAACAAAAATCAAATCTACAAATAATAAAATGGATGGAATTACAGACAAGATTGCAGTGTAGGATTCTTACTTGGAAATGGTAGAGGGGTATCCTCCCTTGGCTGTAGATGCTATGTGGAACTTTCGATAAGGAATGAGAGTTCTCAGGCATCTCTTAAGTTATTTTTAAGATGACAGAGCCAGAAATTAAAAGTTCACATAGTAACTATTTTTATTTATTGAGTCCTGCCTGCATCCTTTGTATAGTCTTTATAAACACTGTCTCTATTACACCAAAATACAGGAAATGTGTTGTCAACAGCTTATATGATAAATTAGAACATTAGAAACTTAGCAAAGGAACTCGCTCTCTTTCAACCTTACTAAAAATTTATGAAGAGCTTTCTTCACACTGACCTTATGCTAAAGAGAGTACAAGCATTATTTCCATTTTATAAATGAGGAAACTGGGTCTCAGAGAGATTGTCTCTTTCACAAGGTCACACTGAAAGAATCAGAGCAGGTGAATCCAAGTCTGTGATTTAAACGGGGCCATTTGAAACTGCTTTAATTACAAATAATGTCTTCTTTAAAAATCCTTTCTTCTAATTTGGTATTGATTTTGACTCTTGCTCTAACCAGTGTGATGACTGAATGTGGACATCTATTTTCTGAAATGACTGCTCCATTAGTAAATGTTGACTTCCTCTCTGATAAGATAAAGTCAATTTCATTGTTTTTGGAGGATTTGATGCTCCCTCTATTCAGTGCCCATTGATATCCTATTCATTAGTTATTCATTAGCAAGAACCTTTTGAATAATCTATAAGTTCTTACCTTCTTATTTTTCTTTATTTTAGCTGTATTTTCCAACACACACACACACACACACACACACACACACACACACACACACACAATTTACCATCTCTTCCTTGAATCTACTTCCTCATTTAAGCTGACAAAAGTCAATTTATTTATCAATTTCTTCACAATTTTTTTATTTTTTTTTGCTCTCTAGTGGAAAGAGCCTTGGAGAATCCTTAATTGCATACCTCCCCCTATACTTCCTGATGTGTTTTATTTGTAAATATTGGCAGAGCTTCTAGTTGGAAGCTGGAAGTAATATTTTGATGCCCTAGTTTGGAGATTTATTTTTTTAATTAAATTTTTTTGGGTAATATTTTAAGTTCTGAACTGTCTTACTCTTTTCTCATTTCTCATTAGAGAAGGACACTATTTGACACAGATATGTAAAAAGCATACCATCCATATTGCTATTTATCAATTCTCTCTCTGGAGGTACATAGCACCTTCCTTCATTGGTTCTTTAACTACAAATAATTTTTATAATATTCAGAATAGCTTAGTTGTTAATAGTTAATATTTGAATAATTTTGCAGTTATTGTATACAATGTTTTCTTGGTTCTATTCATTTCACTTTTCATTATTTCATGCAGATCTTTCCATGTTTTTTCTAAAATCAACCTGCTCATCATTTCTAATAGCACTATAATATTCCATCAGCGTCATATACCACAACTTCCCCAACTGATGTGCATCCTCTCAATTTCCAGTATTTTGCCACCACAAAAAGAGCTGCTGTGAATATTTTAGAATATAATAGGTTTCTTTCCTTTTCCCTTGAATCATCTTGGGAAACAGACCTAATAGTGATATTATTTTTAATATGTCAAAGGGTATACATAGTTTAATAACTCTTTGGATATAATTACAGATTTATTTTCCAAAATAGATTAGTTCATAATTCCATGAACAGTGTATTAGTGTCCCAATTTTTCCACATCTGCTACATTTGTCATTTTCCTTTTCTGTCACTTTAGTCAATATAAGTATGACTTGATGTCTCAAAGTTGTTTTAATTTGCATTTCTTAAATAATGATTTAGAACATTTTTTCATATGACTATGTATAGCTTTAATTTTTTTATCCAAAAACTGACTATTTATATCCTTTGACAATTTATCAATTGGGGAATAATTTGTATTCTTATGAATCTGACAACGTTTTCTCTATATATTTTTATGAGACCTTTATCTGAGAAATTATCTATAAAATCCCCCACCTATCCCAATTTCTGTTTTTTTCCTAATCTTGTTTACAATGGCTTTATTTATGCAAAATGTTTTTAATTTAATGTAATAAAAGTTATGTATTTTATGTCTCACAATGCTTCCTATGTCTTGTTTATTTATAAATTCTTGTCCTATCTATAGCCTCTTAGGTAATATGTTCCATATTATTCTAATTTACTTATGATATTTCCATTTATATCTAGGTCATATATACATTTTTACCTTATCTTGGTAAATTATATTAAATATTTGCCTTTATCTAGTTTCTGCCAAATTGTGTGATATCATGATTGCTACCCTGCTTTTTTGTTTCATCAGCTGAAGCAAATTAATTCCACTCTAGACCTTTCTTTCATTCATGCTTAATTCATATGAAATGTTCCTATTTCTTCCCACCCAATTTAATTTTTAAGATCATTCCATAATATTCAATTCAATCTCAAGCTTTGTATCTATGTCTTTCAAACTACTGTATCAATAACATTCTTTAGAGTTATAGATGTTTTGCCTTATATGAAGTAGACTCTTTTCTTATTAAATCTCTTATAAATTGGTCTTTCATTCTGATCTTCTTATGTTTCTTCTGATTCTTGCAAATCATATATTTTTTTCTCTCAAAATACTTGGAAATTCATGAATTCATTAAATAGATATATACCCATCTACACCCAAATCCATCCTCCCACATCTCTCTCTATATTTTTTTCTTTCAGAATTACACTGAGCTTTTCTGCATCAGTTATTCTCTGTTATAAACCCAATTTCTTTGCTTTTCAGAATATCATATTCCATGTTCTGCTAAGCCTTGTATTATCTTGACTATAGCTCCACAGTATTAAAAATTATTTCTCTCTAGTTGTTTGTAATATTTTCTCCTTAATCTGGGAGCTTTGAAATTTTACTATAATGTTATTGTAAGTTCTCATTTTGTGACCTCTTTCAGATGGTGACTTATGGCTTTTTAAAAATTTCTATTTTATCCTTTAATTCTAAAACTTCAGGTTAATTTTTCTTGATAATTTCTTAAATTATAGCATGTAGGCTGTTTTTGAAAATCATAACTTTCACATGTTCTAATAATTCTTATATTGTTTGTTTTCAATATGTTCTCCATAGATATGTTATATTTTAATTGTATTTTTTCATTCTTTTGATTTTGCTTTATTGTTTCTTAGTGTTTTATAAAGTCATACATTTCTCCTTGCCCAGTTCTAAGTTTTAAGGAGTTCTTTTCTTCCATAAGTTTTTGTGGTTTTTTTTTTTTTTTTTCTAATTGGATTGATTTTCTCTTAATTTTTTTTTCTTCCATCATCTTATTTCCCCTGATCAGCCATAAGGTGCCCCCTCCCTTGTCTATGAGGAGAAAGTTTCTGAAGCTGAGGCAACTTCTATTTCAGCTGCCCTGAGGGTTTGTCGTTTATGTGTCAGTGGTATTTGCCCTGAGGTATCTTTTCTTCAATTAGGTCAGAGCACCATTTTTGGAGGTCAGGTCTTTCCTTATATACTTTTAAGTTATTAGGTTGGACAATTGATTTACCCTCACTTAAATTATTTCTGTTGCTTTAAAACTTACTTTGAGGTATTATTTTAAATTATTTGTGGGGGAATATGGGAGAGTCAGGTAATAAGATAGCCTTATTCTTTCCTCATCTTTCCCAGAATTCTCTTAAAACTAGTTTTATTTATTGCTAGCCTATCTCTCTGATTGCCCCTGGTTCCTTCTCTATGTTGTCACCTATGGATACCTAAAGTTAAGAACACAGCCTTTTCATGTATGAGTTAAAATGAACAAAGATAACGCTGATCATTTTGGGCATTGAATGGCTGGTCTAGCTCTCCTTTGAAGTCCTCCTGTAAATCCCAGGGACATTGACATGGACAAGAACAGATGTCCTACACAAAATTTAAGTGGAAGAATCCCCTAATGATGGCAAGGTTCTCCCAGTGTTCCTATTCACAGATGATATTGCTCTAATTGGATCAAGTTCCAGAACCACTATGAATTTTCCTCAGTAAAATCCACAATCTTTCAAATGAGATTTATCTAAAAACTATCCACACTTGGGGGGAAAAGATATTGTCTAAATTACAGCATGTAACTGAGTGACATCTTAGTTGATTTGGATTGTATATAATACCAATAGACAATGAATAGGACCCAGAATTTAATAAGAGGAAGATATGAGAGAACCACATTTGGAAAATTAACACAATTCTTTCATTGAACCTAAGCTGTTCGTTGTCACAAAACAGCATAGTTTAAAACATTATGTCTGAATAATATTCTGTAGCTGTACATTGTTAATACCACAGTTTTAAAAAACAAAACAACAATGTTGTAGGTGACACAAAGGATAATGTAGTATTTATAGGATGTGGAATGTAGCAGCTTACTAATGATAACTTGCATAGAAGAAGTGATATAAAGAACTGGTCAAGGACAAGTATAACTAGAAAATGACAGAGGCCAATCATAATGCAGGAGTGAGAGATGGTAGTCAGACTTCTAGAGTAGTAAACAGTTTTCCACAGAATGTTAAAAGGAGAAAAGTCTTCAGGTATTTGGATTGCGCAGGATGAGAAGATGTAGAACCAATGCATTTTGGGCCATGGGAGGCTATTCTGGTACCAACAATTTCATGAATCTAACTATAAGTATCTAAGCAAGAATGGACAAGAGTTGGTACTATATGGCTACAAAAAATAATGGAGAAGAAATGGTAAAACAAAAGGTTTTTATTTTTAAATTGTCATTGTTTTGTTTTTAGATTACTCAATTTTGCAGATGAAAAAATTGTAGCTTAATGAGATTAACTAACTCACCAGTGGTTATATAATTACATAGTTAAGTATTAGAAGCAGGATTCTAACCTAGACTTTCTTGAATCAAGTGTAGCACTCTACTTCTTGAAGTAATCTCAAAAAACTAACAGAAAAAGCAAACCTAACACTGAAGTAAAGTCATTACATCTAGTGATAAAGCTCTGAAAGAATTTTTTGGTAAAGTGGTTGGGGCACATTTCAAGGAATTGTAAAGAAGATAGGTAGTGAAGATCTTTAAAAGTCTAAAGTACAATAAATAATATTGGTGCTAACAGCAATAAATAAAAAAGACTAAATGACCTGTTACAAAATTGTTCTTCTCTCCCCTCTCACATCTTCCTTTCTTTTCTTTTCTTTTTTTTAAATTTTCCTTTAATATTTTTTATTTACCAGATATATGGATGGGTAATTTTACAGCATTGACAATTGCCAAACCTTTTGTTCTAATTTTCCCCTCCTTCCCCCCCCCTTCCCCCAGATGGCAGGTTGACTAATACATGTTAAATATATTAAAGTATAAGTTAAATACAATATGTGTATACATGTCAAAACAGTTATTTTGCTGTACAAAAAGAATCAGACTCTGAAATAGTGTACAATTAGCCTGTGAAGGAAATCCAAAATGCAGGCAGACAAAAACAGAGGGATTGGGAATTCTATGTAGTGGTTCATAGTCATCTCCCAGAGTTCTTTCGCTGGGTGTAGCTGGTTCAGTTCATTACTGCTCTATTGGAACTGATTTGGTTCATCTCATTATTGAAAATGGCCGCATCCATCAGAATTGATCATCATATAGTATTGTTGTTGAAGTATACAACGATCTCCTGGTCCTACTCATTTCACTCAGCATCAGTTCATGTAAGTCTCTCCAGGTCTTTCTGAACTCATCCTGCTGGTCATTTCTTACAGAACAATAATATTCCATAATATTCATATACCACAATTTATTCAGACATTCTCCATGTAGTTTCCAGTTTCTGGCACCACAAAGAGGGCTGCCACAAACATTCTTGCACATACACATCCTCCTTTATTTTCAAACATTTCCTTGCTCCATCATCTTGTATCTGATTCCCCACAAAGATCTGGACTATTCCCTCCACTGTCCCATTCTCTAGATTCTTTCTTCAGCCATGAACTTCTCCTCTAATAATTAAAAATTTTCTGTTTTTATCCTGTTTCCATGATTCCTTCTCTCTTTCAAATGTGACAGGTGACTAGTGTGGTAAATAAATCTTTAATGATAGGATTTCAAGTGCCAAGGAAGGTACAATAGTAGGAACAGTTTTGTTTTAAGGATAAACTTTTGCTCCATTTATTAAGTATCTACAATGAATCATCAAGCAAGCAACCAAAAACCTACAACTTTACATCAAAATGATATGGATTCTTTTAGCACCTTGAATATATATATATCAGATTATACCATTTGTGTCTTGGGAGAGACCTGACAGTCAAATGACTAACTTTATGCATTACGAAAGATGAAGTCAGGATTGTGAAGTCAGGACTCTGTTATTATGTAACTAGAATAGCCTCTTAGGTACTTTCTGGCTCCAACTCTATCTGTGATCTATATATTACTAAGATATACATCCAAGATGTACAAGATATACCAAGACTATCAGTCTTGGTTACCTGTTTTCTGGGGTAAAAGTATGTTAGTGTATTTTGCAGTCTATGTATGGATTGTGCTTCTGATGTATTTGTCACAGGCAAGCTCACTAACGTACTATTTCCCTAAAAAAAAAGCACTAATTCATTAAGTCTGGTCCAGAAGAAGAAGTAATGGTACAAGCTCCCAGAATTCTATCATTTTCAGAGCTGAAAGGGAACTCAAAATCCATCTAGAACAACTCATATTGTGAACAAGAATTCACTCTTAAGAATTCCAAGAAGTAGCCTTTAAAGCCTTTGCTTTTTGCTGGAGCAGGATCTGTTTCTGAAACAGTCTATTTATTTTGGGAACAACTTTTATTGTGAGAAAGATTTGCCTTACCTGAACAAAATCTGTCTTTCTGTGACTCATACTGCTATAAATTGCTGAGACAAAGATATTCCTCTCTCTAACATCAGCCCTAATGAATTTTTCTATGGAGTTTCTCTCACCTTCCCCCACCAAAAAAAAGTATCCAAGTCATACTCTTTCCTTTTCTTTCTTTCAAATATCCTTCCTCCAGGGAACTCTTTCTGGAACAAGATAATTTTTTCTAAACAGTGCTAGTATTGGCTCATGTTGTGCCAACTCAGGAGAAAGCAGGCAATAATATGTCCAAAACAAAGATATGCTATTCAAAGACAGGAAAGAAGTTACAATAAGAAAGCTAGATAGTTCCCAAAGTAAGGAAATACTTGTGATTTTCTTTAGTGTAGAGTTTCAAGATCCAAATTGTTCACAATAAATTAAAAAATTAAACAAATCAGAGAATTTATTAAATATCTACAATGTGCCAGCTAAGTGATATAGGAGGTAAAGTGCCAGGCCTAGAGTCATGAAAATCTGAGTTCAAATCTGACTCTAGACACTTATAAGCTGTGTGATTTTGGGTATTTCACTTAACTCTGCATCAGTTTCTTTATTTGTAAAATAAAATGGAGAAGGAAATGGCAAGCTGCTCTTTTATCTTTGCCAAGAAATGGCAAATGGGCTCAGGAAAAGTCAGACGTGATTGAAACAACTGAATAATAACAACAACAAAACAATTTGTTTTGGGGGTGATGGGTGCTGCTGATGCAAATACATAGGGAAAAAGTTACTGTCCTCAGGACAAGCAACAAGTACACATATATGGATGGAGAACACATGCACAAAAATAAATGCAAGATAATTTTGAGGACAAAGGCACTAGCAGCTGTGGATTTTAGGAGGAACTTCTTGTAAAAAGTAGTGCTTGAGCTAGGTCCTAAAGGAAACTATCCAACTCATGAAGCAGGGGTTGGGAGGGAAAGGAATGAAGTTCTAGGTATGGGGAACCAACTGGTACATGGGAAATGTAATGTCATGCATAAGGGAAAAGAAAGCTATTTTGGCTAGACCATAGAGTGCATGGAAAGAGGTTTTTATGTAATAAGATTAGAAAGGTGGGCCCGGGATAGGAAGGAATTTCAAGGCCAGTGGAGTTTATATTTAAACTCTAGAATCAAAAGGGAGGTAAGAAAAGGTCATGGTCAGACCTGTTCTTTAGGAAAATTTATTTAGAAAAGCTTTGATCCATGTTTCATTATTTTTCATTTCTTTTTGTCCCTACTTTTTTTTTTTAAAGTGCTCTAAATTTTCAATCACCACCTGGTGAGGATATGTGAGTTTGTAGAAACATTGAGTTATGACATTGGGAGATCTTTACCCCAGCCTTCTGTTTCATTTTAATTTTGAAGTCTAAGATCTGTCTGACATCAACTTGTAAGACGATTCACTTACACTTTATAAAAATTGGCAGTGAGACTAACCAGATAAAAATGAAACTGGCTCCGTGAATCCAGTTATTCTGTCTTGTTGCAGATCAGAGGATCAAAGATGATGTGGAGCTGGAAGGGACCTTGGAATGCATTTGGGCCAATGCTGTAATTTTACAGATGGCAGAACTGAGGCCCAGGAGTCCACACGAAGTAGTAAGTGGAATAGCCAGGATTTAAAAACCTTGCCTTTTTATTGCATCTCACTCTATTATACCTCATCTACAGTTGCAAAAGAATTGACTTACATCAGTCAAGGTAAGGTAAAGACCCACCTCTGTAGACAGAGGGCAAACCACTTAACTTTTCTGACTTCAAGTTTTCTTTTATAAAATGAGAGATTTGGGCTTCAAAGTTTCTTAGATCTCTGTCAATTCTAAATCTATGAGCTCAAAACTCACTATTGTCAGTTACCACCTGCATTTTCTCCAGGCCCTTAGCCTATGCCTTCCATAGGGTCTGCTCTTGTATGCACCTGCAGGTCTTACCTCAGCCTAATTAATTTCTGCTATAAACCCACCATCCCTGGTGCTATGTCTTCCACTGTTGTCTCTATAATGCCTCAAACACACGCCCTCAACAAATTGTAAATTAATGTTTTTGTTATAATCAGTGATAATTATGCAACTCGCCCACCATCACAATACAATATGGGGATGTGGTTGTAATTATAGGCACACTTTCAAGCTACCTCAACCTCCCCCGTGCTGCATCTGAGGTTTCTATCAGGGTCTTTTCTTCTTCATGTGTTCATTAAATCTGAGATTAGCTAGCTTGGGAAGGCTCCCCTCGGAGCCCCCAATGAACATGAAATCATCAGCACTTTTCATGTATCATACATCAGCTCAAGAGTGAGAACGGCTATTACCCTCTCTCTGTTGCTACTTCTAAGTTGTTTTGTTTTCTTTTTCAGAATGCTATTATTTCTCTGAATTGTGACATATACGCTGTTTATGACAGTCAATTTCTCTGAGCACCTGAACCCATTATGCAGCATCATTCATACTTGAAAAACAGTGACAGTTGTGAGCAAATTACATTGGCAGACCCTCAGTGAAGAAAATTACTCAACGGGAGACATCCTGAATCAATTAATCAAAGCATAACTCAGCTGTAATTGGGTGGTTCTCTGACACCAGGAAAAAGCAACCACTTTCACTTCCTGTAAGACATTTTTGCTTAGTTCTGTTGAAAACCAGTGACCTTATTTAGAACACTGAGGGGGTTCACAAGCAATCGAAACACGGCCCACTTACCAGAAAGTGCTCAAGTTTTCCAGAGATAGCATTCTCCTCTGCTTTAGTCTGAGATCTCTCCCTCGATGCCTGAGTATTGTAGAGATACTGAATCTTCTGTTTTTTTCCCCTCATGGTGTGTCTGTAATTGGACAAGCACAGAATATGATGTGAAAAATCCCAAGTCAGCTTCTGCTGTGGTTGTGATTTTGGAAAATTAGAAAACCTTTACAGGCAAGCTACAGAATTTCCCTGAGCAGGCAAAAGAGTAGAGTAAAAAAAAAAGCATGGAGAAGCAAAGCAATTTTTCACAAGCAAAGGGCAAGATCTTTTTAGGTATTTGTATTCTCTGGTACTCTGTTTTTCCTTGTATTCTTCCAAAATTATATATATATATATATATATATATATATATATATGTATATATATATATATATATATATATATATATTTTCATTGTAAGCTTTTCATTCAATGACAATATAATGGAGGGAGCATTGGCTCTGGGGTCAAAGGGTCTGACTTCAAATCCCACTTCTCATGTTTATTATCTATATAATTTTGAATATATCCCTTATACTCCCTTGGACTTCCTCAGTTTCCTCATCTTTAAAATAAGGGAGTTGAATTAAGTGGCCTTTAAGGTTTCTTCCAGTTAAAGGTTATATTTATAATCTGAAAAATAATGGAATATCTACAACATCATCTTGAACAAGTCAGAGATGAATAAATGCTTATTGTAAAAGCCAAGAATGTAGGGAGAAGGACTAGGGACAAAGAAAAGGAAAAATAATATAAATGTTAAGTTAGAAGGGACCGTAAAAATCAGTTTGCCTAGACTCCTAACTCATGCCTAAGTCCCTCTTAAAACATTTCTGACAGATAGTCATGTAACCAGCCTCAAACTAAATACTTTTATGAAAGGAAACTCACTCCTATACATTTGCCCTTTTGATTTTTAAATAGTTCTTTTATAATACTTCAATTTATACTGAACCAAAATTCTTGTAATTTTTACTGATTTGGCCTTAGCTTTTTCTTTGTAGAGCTATGAGAATATAGTTTTTCTCTCTTTTATGTGATTCTGTTATTGTTTTTCAGTTGTGCCTGACTTCATAATACCATAGGGGTTTCCTTAGCAAAAATACTCGAATGGTTTGTCATTTCCTTCTTCAGATCATTTTACAGATGAGGAAACTGAGACAAACAGAGACTTGCCGAAAGGTAAGTTTCTGAGGCAGGATTTGAATTCGGGTTTTCCTAACTCCAGACCTGGCTTTTTATCCACTGTGCTGCCTAGATAGTAGCTCTTTATATATTTGAAAACAGTTATCATATTCCCCATTTCTCCAATGCCTTCTTATACTCTGGTATATTAATTCCCAATTCCTCCTTCCTCTTTTCTTTGACACAATTTTGAGTCTCCTTGTCATCCTGGGTCCCCTCCACTAAATGAACTCTGGCTTTTATGTATCCCTAAAACTACATATATAGCATGTTAGAACTAGAAGAGACTACCCTGACTTCCTCATTCTATAAATGAAAATAGGAGTATACAGATTATTTGTCTTAACTAATTATAAGAAGAGCCATGGGGACAAGAACTCAGGTCTCCTCACTCCCAATACTATTATCATTGCCTCTCCAAAATGAACATAATTCTAGATATGATATTTTCATTACAGTATATACTGGGTTTTTTATATGCTGTGGTTTGGACACTATCTTCTTATCAATGTAACCTGAGAAATAATTAGCTTTTGTTATCAGACATAGAATGGATTGAGTCATATTAAGCTTATGGTCCAATGAAACAACTAAATCTTTTTCACATATTCTGCTATCTATCCATGCCTTTCTCACTTGGGTATTGGATTTTTATGACCTAAGTATAGTTTAATCTTGTTAGTTTCAGTTCCTCATTTCAGCCTGCTGAAATCTTTTGGCTTCAGATCAATATTACTCAATATATTAACCATCTCTCTCAGCTTTGGGTCATAAAAGTTGAGAAGTTTGCAATCCATGTCTTCAAGTCATTTAAAAGCATTTTGAACAAAACAGGGCTGAGGACAAAACCTTGATGGAGACTTCTTAACAGGGTAACATTAATGAATTAATAAGGATTAATTAAACCTTATTTGTTCCATAGTTTCAGATTGAACACTAGCATAATTAATGAAGAAATAGCAAGAAAAAGGAATTGAGTAGTTTGGCATTTTCTTTGTCATATATATGTATATGTATGTATGTATTACAGTTATTTGCCTGAAATTACCCTTTCTTTGTGCTTTTGCTTACTCCAAATATCTCTGTTTTGGAAATCCCCTTTCCTACCTTTTGGACATGTCCTTTAAAAATCTGAGTTCAATAGAGTTCCTCATTTGGCCACATCTTTTTCTTTTGATGTCATTTTTTTCCTTATCAAGATTATACTGTTACATGGCCAGAATTTCATTTTTTTCCATTGGGGCTAAGTGACTTGCCCAGGATCATACAGCCAGAAAGTGTTAAGTGTCTGAGACCACATTTGAACTCAGGTCCTACTTCAATCAGTCAGTCAGCAAGCATTTAAATATTGTTTCTTGTTTGTTTTTTTAATGTGCCAAGTGCTATATTAAGTATTGGGGATATAAAGAAAGGCAAAAATTGTGTCTGTTCTCAAGTGGTCACAATATAATGGGGGAGACAATATGTAATTATTTAAAAATAAGTTATATACATATTAACACACATACATATACATATACACATAAACTTTGTCTCCTTTCATACAATACATTTTATATATAGTATATATATACATATTCAATGTATATATATACATGTACATATGTGTACATACAAAATATATATTTATATACATGTCATACATTGTTAATAAATTGATAATAATTATTCATCATCATCATATATAATAATAATGATGATGATGAATAATTATTATCAATGTATAACATGTATTGGATATTATCTATTACTTTAATTAGAATGTAGAAATCTATGCCATAGATATTCTTCCCAATCCCCTTATGGATTATTGGGAATCTCCTTCACTATGATTTTCATTTCAATGTTGTATCTGATATTCTATAGAGCATAGTAATGATGCTAGTAATAAAAATCACAACTGGTTTATACATAATGATTTAAGATTTGCAAAATGTTTGACAGCTATTTTCTCATTTTCTTCCTCACCAACAACACTGGGTGGAAAGTGCATTATCCTTATTCTTACAGATAAGGAAACTGAGGTAGACAGACATTAGGTGACTTGCTCATGAACATACTGTGTCTGAGGCTAGATTTTTAATTCAAGTGTTCCTGACTCTTGCTCTAGAGCTCTTTCACTGTACCTCTCCCCTTTTGTTTTCTCCTCTATCCTTGTTTTTCTTTTAAGTTAAATTTCTCTTGATCAGTGGCAAATACTTCCTTTGAATAAAATATTTGCTTACAAGTAATGACCACCACAACATTAATAGCCAGTATTTATAATTCACTTTAAATTTTGCAAAGTGCTTTATATAAGTAATCTCATTTGATTTTTACATCAACCTTGTGGAAGGGATGCCATAATCATCTCTATTTTATGTAGAGGAATTTGAGGCTGAGA